>NC_090748.1:84939170-84974170 GCF_036898095.1 Palaemon carinicauda | reverse complement strand
TTGTATATTGATTTTTATGAGCTCTTCTTGATCGTAGGAGTAGAATACTCATCCAAGAATTAGTCATTGAGTGATTGTTCAAGTTCCATAATTTCCTTTACGCCCGAACACATTCCATGTAAATAGATACTGTACGGCGTTAGAAGTTAGACAATAGAATGAGTTACGAGAGCTTTCATTCAGCACTCGGTACTTTACATGACAAACACACACACACATATACATATATAAATATATATATATGTATATATGTATACATATCTATATCTATACATATACAGTATATATATGCGTGTGTGTCCGTGCGCGCTCTCTATTAGATCATTGCTTCATGACTTAAGTAGGGAACTGGTAAATATAGTGTTATATGTCTGAGGGTGAATGACATTAACCTTAGAAATGTTACAAAAGTAAGTGTACATTCTGTGATGAAATAGGATTTGCATATTTAATGATATATAGGCAACAGAGAATAAAATATTAAAAAATGCCTTTAACACGAAAAAAAAATGTTATACTAAAGATTAATATGAGCTTTATTCCATGCACCTACATAATTTGACCTTCTTAATTACTGCGGATCTAGAGCGAGAGTATCTGAATAGCATCATAAACAGTCGGAAAGCTAAAGGATGATAAAAGACAATATACCCCTGAATGAACTGTAGGTATAACTTCTACCCGCTTTTAATTTACCCTACATCATTAATTCAAGTGTAATAGGCTGGGTGCCAGGACCACCCTTCGGGATGTTTTCAGCTAACTTTTTTTTTCTTAACTCATTTCCTGATAACCTACTGTATGTCTTGGGCTATGTCATGAACATAGCAACCACCCTAAACTCGGGGCCATTATCACATAGTGGGTCAAAATCACCCATTTCGCTCTACGCTCAACTCATAATATACAGTATATATATATATATATATATATATATAGATAGATAGATAGATAGATAGATTTATATTTATATATTTATATACACATTTATATGTATATATATACTGTATATATATATATATATATATAGAGAGAGAGAGAGAGAGAGAGAGAGAGAGAGAGAGAGAGAATGTTGAAATATCTGTCTACCTCTGTGTATAGTGGGTCTTTTGATCTGTCGTTTGTCATCAACCAAGTATAACAAATTTAGGGAGTGCTGCAGCCTTAGATCTTAGTGTCTAAAAAATGCTACTGATTGAAAATGCCAAAACAGTGGAAGTATCTCTGAATGGATCAAAAGAGTGCAAAGGCTTCTTTAATGTGTCAAATCAACACTACCTCCTCCTAATGTGTTGAAATAAGACTAGATCGTCATGTGCCACAAGTATTATGTGCTATTAAATCTGCCAAACAGTGCAGGGTCCTTCTAATGGGCCGAAAAAGTGCAAGGGTCTCATGTGACAAAACAAAACAGCCTAGCTCCTTTTAATGTGTTAAAAGTATGTTAAGGTCCTCGTAATGTGCTAAAGTAGTGTTATGTCATTCAATGTCAAAGCATTGCTAGGGGTTCTTAATGTGTCAAAATAGTACTAGGTTCTCTTAATGTACCAAAGCAGTGTGGGGTCCTCTTAATGATTCAGAACTGTGCTGGGTCCTCTCAATGTGTCAAAACAGTGTTAGTTTGTCTTAATTCGTGAAAACAGTGTTAGGGCCTCTTAATGTGTAAAAACATTGCTAGGTCCTCTTAAAATGACAAAGCATTATTAGGTCCTCTTAATGTATTAAAACATTGCTAGATCCTCTTAATATGTCAAAACTGTGTTACGTCTTCTTAATGTGCAAAAACAGCTCTAGGTCCTCTTAAAATGGAAAAGCAGCGCTAGCTCTTCTTAAAAAGGGAAAGCATAGGTCCTGTACCAGAACAGTGCTAAGTTTTCTTGATGACACAAAATCAGCGCTAGGTCCTCTTAATGTGTCATAACTTTGCTATGTCCCCTTAATGTGTCTAAACAGTAATTGGTCCTCTTAAAGTGCCAAAGCAGTGCTAGATCCTCTTAATAGCTCATAACAGTTCTACACCTTCTTTAATATCTCATAACAGTGCTAGGCCCTCTGATACCCAACCTAAGAAAAAGCAGAGATGATTCTAAAGTCCAGTTTAAGAGTTAACATCATACTACCAGAGAAAACGGTCAGAACCAACCCTCATGGAGCTCTCAAACTGTCCTGAAAATTACAGCATCAAGGCTATAGATAACAAAGATTCTTTTTTTTCTAGATTATTGCTTGTCATATGGACTTGAGGATCAATTTATTCATGCTATATCGGGATCTGTGTTTAGTACTGGCAATACTCCAAACTGTACCACAACTATTGGGTATCATCCAATGACTTATGCAGCAATTACGAACTACAAAACAATTCAAGAATGTTTGAGGTGCAGTCAAGAGGCATTATCCGAAGTAGGACAAGATTACACAATTACAACATTAATTTGATCTCGGTATTTGATTATGTGAAAAATATTGCTGGGAGCCCGAAATTATACTTTCCTGCATATCTATATATATATATATATATATATATATATATTATATATATATATATATATATATATATGTGTGTGTGTGTGTGTGTGTGTGTGTCCAGATTTTGATTTTGGTTATCTTTGACAACATCGTATTTTACTATGTTATAAATTACTAAACCACAATAATTCTATGTATTTTTTCACATTCCCATTACTGTATTATAACATTTTGATGTTACATGGATTTAGTTATTTATGGATGCCAAAGCATCACTTACGTGCATTTTCGTACTTGTAAGTCTCAGAAGTTTCTGCTCTTTTATGAAGTCAGATAAATACATTGATTCATCATGGATTACACTTCCAATTGGTAAAGACATTTATGAAGAGGATGTTTTTTTATAACCTCCGGGCTCTCCAGAGCACAAGATAATTGTATAGCAGATGATCATTTGAAAAATTGTATTATAAACATTTCAAAAATATAATTCACGTTATTTTTCATTACAGTATATATTTTTTTCAACGTTAATTTCCTTGTATCTTCTCCCTGAACACAAATGAATAAATGAAGGGAAAAAAAAGACAAACCTCAACATTGGGTAAATCCATTTTCTGTAGAAATCTAATTCAAATATTAATTTCTCTGCTAAGGTTCCAGCAAAGGGAATTATTCAGACAGTTATAACAAAGAGGTTGTATGGTATGAGTATGGAAATCTATCCCGAACCGCTAATGGATGTTAAGGTTTTATGGTTAGATGAAAATTCAAATAGCCTTGAAATAATGGTGGTATGCTCTCATCTCCTTATCATTTATAGAACCCTTAGTGTAATGTTGATAAAACAAAGATATGCTTTAGGTACAGAGCCACTTTGTCGTTTTGAAAGCCTCTTTATGAGGCCATTTATGGTCCAATAATTTCTTCTTGTTAGGAGGCATAATTTATGGTATGGCTAATGGCCTTCTTTCTTTGTCGAGCAAGAGAATGCTTTCCATTGTCTCTCCTGGGAATTCTCACGTACGTATGAAGGCAGTCAAAAAGATGAGCAAAGTGACTCTTGGTCTCCAAATGATTACGAAATTAGTCAAATGTTTAAACTTTTTATTAATAATATTGTAGTTTTTGTTAATTACGAATTATATTTTTTTTTTAACTTTTTACTAATATAAATACATGTTTATTCGGTATAATTATCAAGAATAATATTGTAATTTTTGTTGATTACGAAATCAGTTAAATGTTCAAACTTTTTACCAATATAAATACATTTTTATTCGATATAATTATCGAGAATAATATTGTAATTTTTGTTAATTACGAATCAGTTAAATGTTTAACCTTTTTGTTAATATAAATACATTGTTATTCGGTATAATTATTGAGAATATTGTAGTTTTTGTTAATTACGGAATCGGTTAAATGTTTAAACTTTTTATTGATATGAATACATTGTTATTTGGTATAATCATCGAAAATATTACTGTAATTTTCACATTTTTTTTTTACCAATAACTTTATTATGAGACAAACCTTTGTTAATGTGTTAATGGGATTGGCGATAAAACAAGCCATCAGGCAACCTTTACCTTACCTTGCCAGTGTTTGCTTATGTTCCCTTTACTTTTATAAAAAAAAACACTTCCTTTGGTTTTAATCTTCGTTATGTTGCAAGACAACCTTGAGGCTTTGTCGTCTTAAGCCTTGTTATATAACAAACCTCAGGTCATAGTCTCATTAACTTTTTAGTAAACACTCCGCTGGTAAGGATTTCCTACTTTGTGTTGTAAAAGAATAAAGAATGAATTGACTGATTTAAGGGATTTTTATTGTTTATTTGTGAAAATATTTATTTTTCTTGTAGATTTTTAATATTCATTGAAAAGCAATGGCTTAACTGATTTGACCTTTCCAGGTCATCATTCATCTTATATCGATCACGGCTGACCTATCATGCAACGTGAAAGCTGATACAATCTCTCTCTCTCTCTCTCTCTCTCTCTCTCTCTCTCTCTCTCTCTCTCTCTCTCTCTCTCAGACCTTAATAGCTTCCCTGACTAGATTATAGGGTCCTCAAATATCAAAGGAGAGGGACAGGGCCCCAATAGGGAGAGAGAACTTCAAAGCGAAGACCTGTATCTCAAAGAAAAAATATCAGCATATGAAGTTCAGAAGTCGATAGAGGAAACAAATGAAACAGAACAAAGAGATTATTACAGACATTTAGAAAAAAAAAAACTTTATATTTGAAAGCCATGTTACATAGATATCCAAATTCCACTAGGATCTAGATGATTATTATTAACTGATTGAGTTCCTTATGTAAGAACACAGGCATTAGGGTAATATGCTTGCCAGAGCCTAAAACACCTTACTAGAGGGAAACATGTAGAAAAATTATCCCCATAAGACTTGTTAAATAAAACTATTTTCACTCCTTAAACTCATAGATAGCTCATAAATCGTGTTATTTATTGCTATAGAATACACAATATAAAACCGCCTAATATCTTAGTTAGGTTTCATGCTTAATGAATTTCATGCGGTTGTAATATTTTTGGGTTGACAGGGTGAATATAGTTTTATATAATGTAGTTTTATCAGTTATTGATATCTATTTCCTACCATTAAATATTCTGTATGCAATTTATCTCTCGGTCAGTGAAGTCAAGCAACCCTGGATTAATTAAAAGAGTAACTAACAATGAATGATAGATTCCTTTGACTTTCTATTATGAACAACAATGTGTATAGTGAGAGCCGAAAAACACCTAAGGGTCTGATCACTTTTCCCTTCGTATTTCATCAAAACAACAAATAATTTTATTTTAAGTTCCGGTTGATATTTTTCCTGTAAGATACATTTACACATAAAAGAGACTAATTAATACAGGATATTGATGCCTAGAAATCGAAACACATTGAACTCAAGTCACAAAGCTTTCAAGTGAAAAAAAATGTTAGAAAAAATACTGTTTGATTTCTTTGAAAAAGCTTTTATGAATTGGAATTATGCAAGAATTTTATAAATGAACTTAAAATGTAAAATGGCATTGATTTGATAATATCAGGAAACTAATTTTTTTTTTTTAATTTTCCTCCCGAATACGTTTTCCCTCTCTTATTCTTTCCTCTTGAAAGATATTGATTTGTTTGAAGTAGGGTTCAAGGGACCGAAAAGGGTCTGAAACAAACTTCATTACAAAGAACCATAAACTTTTAATCTGATCTACATATATAAAAGCTAAAAAGCAAATTGTACCTATGAGAATTTTCACAAATCAATCAATGATGCTCAAGTTTGAGGATAGAGTCTGCCCTTTAACCCGGAGAAGATAATTTTTTTAACGTTATTGGAAGAAACTGTTTGAATAGATTTGATGGAGGACATTTTTATTCTCAAAATGGGGGTCTTCCTTGGGTCTGACTTTGTAGACGCTCAAATCCATCTAAACGTTTTTATCATGACATATGTCCACATTGTTTTCTCCTTAAATGCTTTTCGTTTCTTATGCATTCTCCAAACTATCCATTTCAGCAGATTCATCCTTTTTTATTTTCTTCCATTGCTATATAACTTCTTGACACCACTTACTTGAAATAGAGCTCATTCGCCAACTCTTCATACATTATAACCTTTGCTTCTACTTTCTCTACCAAATAGCTTTTAATGATTTTGTTGTTTAACTTTCCTTCTATCTCTTTCTACCATAATGTAATAGGTTTATTTCCTGAATACCTATGAAAAACAAAACTTTCCCCTTTTTCTGCCATTACATCATCATCATCTCCTTCATGATTTCGTATCACCATATTACCTTACTCTTGCACATTCTGTTTCAATCTTATGTGTAACCCGTTTCAATTTCTCCTGATACAAATACCTTCATGCTTAGTCAATACTCTTCAGTTTCTTATTTTCTCTTCACTATCCTCAGTAGTCGAGGTATTTTCTATAAAAATCGGTTCTTGTTTCTTTTTTTATTTCCACAACTTTACTCCGACATCTTCATTATAGAAATAATGTGATGACACTGTCTTGCAGACACCTTGATTTGCTTTAAGCCTAAGTAAGAAAAGTTATTATTTTAGCTATTTTTGTGCCTCTCCCTCATCTTGATATACCTTGAACACTATAGTCAGCCACTCTTTGACATTATCATCTCTCTAATATTCACTTTTATTCCTTCTCCTTACTCCTACATAAACTTTTCCCCCTGACTCTGACCCTATCCTTGAACTTTGTATAAATCCCGTAAACTCATTCCACTTAGATGTGTTAAAGACTACCCCTTTTATGCATTTCTCATATCTTTCTTACCAAACTTATATGTTTTAACTGTATTTACTGTATAGTTATTATCAAACTTACTTGTTTAAACTGTATATACTGTAAAGTCTTGATATTAATCCATAATCCCCTACTAAAGTTTCTTTTTTCTTATTTAACATCTGTTTGAAAACAATAAGGATCAGATGTACTTTTTGCCACTCTCTTTTGAAACCAATCCAGCCATTTTCTACCACACAATCTAACAACCTCTTCTTCTCTCCTAGTATAAATAATTACGGATATTCGTGTATGGAAAGCATATATTTACAGCAATCAAGCCCCTTTCTGAACACATTCTCACAAAACTCTCTCTTTTAAGAACGCCATACTTATCAGCACGCCATCTCTTTCGCCGTTACCTGCCTCGAGATTAAAATCATCTAGTATAACGACCCTTTCCCTTAATCCAATCCTTGCCAAGACAGATCTAGATTCCCTTCTTAAAAAAAAAAAAAAAAAAAAAAAGCTTTCTCACTCTCATTCTTTTTCATTCCTGGAACACATACTCTTATTACCAGACCTTTTTTTTTCTTCTTCCACACACTAATTTTTACCTTACAGTTTTGTTCTAACATATCCTAACTCTTTTCACCCGTCGCCACAGTCTTCCTGATTAGACGAGCACTTCCCTTCACTGTCATTTGCAGTTCTCATCTACCATGAACTGTTAATCATTTGCCAATTCTGAACTTAAGTGCCGCAACATTTATAATTTCCCCTTTCAAAATAATGATCATACATTTCACTGAGGTATAACATCAATAAACTCTTCTTCTTCTTCTTTTCTGTGTGTGTGTGTGTGTGTGTGTGTGTGATGGGAGGTTTAGTTTCCTTCCTTTATTTTCATGTAGTCAATACTGGGTATACAGCTGCAAAGCCCTGCCCCGGATATTTGGTAATTTCCGCTCCTCGTTGAGCGTTGAGATAGATATTACTTTCATTTCACGCAATCCTACAGGCGTGAAGAGTACAATTGCCTCTGATCTTCAGAGCATACGCTCATCCTCAATTTAGATGATATTCCCCTTGCCTTGGAACACGGTGCATCGTATCTGAACTGTGGTCCTTATTAGATCTCTCTCTCTCTCTCTCTCTCTCTCTCTCTCTCTCTCTCTCTCCGGCGTCAATGACCTTAGATGTCAGGATGCTAGAAAACTTTCAATCAATCAATCAATCAATCTCTCTCTCTCTCTCTCTCTCTCTCTCTCTCTCTCTCTGTGTGTGTGTGTGCTAGTTGTGTTCATAAATTGTTAAAATGGTTGTGAACACTTCTCACAGGCTGTTGTTCGAATCCACAACGATCCATTAGAGGCAGTAAAGGTAATGGCAAAGAAGCAACAGCGAAGGAGAAATAGCCTCTTGCGATTTTCCAGGAAAGCAAAACGAATCTTTTTCTTGCTATTTCTTAATTTTCTGTCACGAGAGAAGAAGATTTGAGTTTTACGCTAGATTCTCTGCCCCTTCACATGGTAACAGAAAAATAATTTTAGAATTGAAACTTTAATTTATTTTTTCCCGTACAATGTAAATCCGTAGTTGATATTTTTTTTATTCAATATATTAATCTATTTAGATTAACTTATGTTTATTCGATTGTTATACGTAGACACGGAATAGATAAAGTCTATTTATAATAAGATATTGTCTATTTTTTAACTTTATATTTTACGTTCTTAAAGTATAGTAATTTTATATAACATATACGAGATTTTAACTGTTAGTATTTTACTTTTATCTAATAACCCTTTGAAATGATTATGATATGGCTTAGAATAATCTCGGACAAAGCAAGTATGAATGATTTTCTCAAAATTTAATTAATCTTTGTTATTAAAATTATTGCATTCTCTTTAAGTATTCTTTTTCAATTCAAGATAAATATATAAATAGGAATTTCTAGTTTATTTGCATTCTTTTAGATTTGTAATGTCCTTTCAATAATTTAATATTTTTATCTCTTGTTGATTCATGTACTCTATTCTTGTATTCTGGTTTTTTATCTTTTTTATTAGCTTCTCTGTTATCACTTATGTTGTGTTCTTTGCATTTTCGTCTTCATAATTTGTTCGTAGGGTACATGAAATTGATCACGCCTTATCCTCATTATCACAGTCTTCAATCCCCCTTGTTCCGAGATCCCTTAATTATGGGTACATTTATTAAGTTTCCTCCCTTACTGACGTTTATGAATATTAATGTTGATCGCTGTTTTCTTTTTCTTCTTAGTTTACTCACACATCTCCCCCATATGTAAAGAACAACTCTCTCTCTCTCTCTCTCTCTCTCTCTCTCTCTCTCTCTCTCTCTCTCTCTCTCTCTCTCTCTCTTTCTATATATATATATATATATATATATATATTTCTTGCCGGTTACGCTCAGCAGCATTGTCCGACGTATAACTGTTCGGTCTCCCCACATCCCTTGGGTATGGGGAGACGGAGTGGTCATACCCTGGTGAGAGGAGTTACCCCGACAGAAAAGGAGGAGGGGGTGGAAATGGTTGAATGTGTGTGTGCATATCTAAATATTTAGTATATATATATATATATATATATATATATATATATATATATATATATATATATATATATATATATATACTATATATATATACATATATATATATACTATATATATATATATATATATATATATATATATATATATATATATATATATATATATATATATATATATATATATATACTGTATATATAAAATGTGTGTTATATTTGTTTGTGAAGCCTAATATGATTTACATTGTTTTCATGACACTTAACAGATAATCTCATTATATCAAAATCTAAGCAATCTCCATTTCCTTTTTTTCAGCTGAGCGAGAATGTGAGGCCTACGAACCCTTCAGGTGCCCAGGCGGTGAAGTTTGCATCTCCATTCAGTACCTCTGTGACGGCGCCCCTGACTGTCCCGATGGCTACGACGAAAACGCTAGACTTTGCACTGCAGGTGAGCGCTCTTGTGACTAAAACGGGATTTACACGGTCGAACAGTTCGTCGAACCCGGTTATCGAACCTGCTTGTCAAGCGGTTCGAAGAGGTGGAGTCAGCCACAAAGGCATAAGGATTGTGGACAATGAAGCCCCGCCCACAAAACTCAGGTGAAAACAGACTTTCTTCGAACCGTTCGACATCCAAATACCCTGTTCACACGTTCGAACATAACTTCAAACACTTGTCTGTCGAACAGCGTTTGTCAGTTCGACGAACCGTTCGGTCGTGTAAAGCCGACTTAATGTAAGGATAAAGCTCGGTATTCGTTTAACTTTGTAGCAGTACATTTACTAATCTTTGAAGTTTTCAAGTGATGCATCTGTCACCCTTCATCCTGAGTAAATAAAAAGATTTTTTATTATGTCAATATAACCTGTTTTCTAAAAATAGATAGGTTAATTGGATAGTGGTCTTTGATCTTTATTTTGATGATATATTTTGTCCATAATTTCTTTTTATTCAGAGAGTACTTCCGGATCACAATAAAGCTGCAGTATTATTGATATTCGTTGTAACCTACGGCTTATGTAACGGCGGGGGGTCTTGATATCTCTGTCATGCTCTTAGTTAATACAGAAATTGGTATTTTATCTCCCTCTAAACTAAATAAAAATGACAATCTCCACCTGATAACTTAAGATTTCATGAAAGATGGTTACAAACTATAGATTACGTAGAGTACGCAGATTTCCGTTGGTATTTTAGACGTAAATCTAGCATAACTTACTGTAATTCGTATGTTTGAAACATTTTTTTAAAGGCACATTCATCAACTGGTAAAGTAGATTAGACATCCAGAATATCACAATATCCTGGATAATTTAGCAACGGGCTATATAGCCCAAATTTATACATTCGTATTTCATTGCATCTAAAATTCTACATGGTTAGTTTAAGGAGTGGTCAATTATTGATTAAACAAGTTAACTAGAATAGCGAAAAATTGTGGTATTATTTCACCGGAATATGTCTTTTCAATACATTCAAAGACATCCTAATCTCAAGTAAAGACAGAATCGCAGACAAAGCTCTCGTATATGACAATTCTTAACCCAAATATTTTGTTTATCCTGATTGAAAAAAAAAATCGAAATTCGATTACACGCTATTGGGACAATTATCCATCTATATAAGTCGAAAAATGGCTTAGAAAAGACCAGAATAAATTTAAAGTATAGAAATAAACTTGTAAATTCTTTTGCTAAAGGCAAGGAGAAAATATGATATTTGATACCTAATTGAGAAGTAGGTTATATAATATAATAGGTATATATATATATATATATATATATATATATATATATATATATATATATAATGTATTTATATATAATATATATATTTATATATATATATATATATATATATATATATATATATATATATATATATATATATATATATGTGTGTGTGTGTGTGTGTATATATGTATATATATACTGTATATATTTGTCCCTACATTACCCGCAATACTCAATTCTCATATCATAGCTAGAACTGTCCAAATGTCTGTATACCCTTGCTTCAGCCCTAAGGTTCGCCCATGCAGGGTATGAAAATCACATCAGGGGTCTGAATACTATATACCCTGCGCAGTAGGATTTTTACGCAGTAATGTTATGAAGCTGACAACTCTGGCGTACTGACGTTTGCTTGAGTCACTATAGTCCATTTCTTTTAGCGATGCATATTTGCACCGACTCGCAGCGGTGCCCTTTTAGCTCGGAAAAGTTTCCGGATCGCTGATTGGTTGGACGAGATAATTCCAACCAATCAGCGATCACGAAACTTTTCCGAGCTAAAAGGGCACCGCTGCGAGTCGGTGCAAATATGCATCGCTAAAAGAAATGGACTATAGTTGTCTGCCTTGAAAATCATGGCTGACTCAGTTTGGTTTGCTTGGTCTGGCTGAAGGTGTTGTTAACAATTGTAATGTTGTAGGGTAAAACTTGTAGGGACAAAATCGTTATCCTGGTGCTCAGAAGGGTATTTGGGAATTTAGACCCTGAATGGCAAATTTAAACCCTTCTCCGAAATTTGCCATCCAGGATCTAAATCCCCATATACCCCTCATATATATATATATATATATATATATATATATATATATATATATATATATATATATAAACGGGTAATTGTTTGTTAGAAGGCAGTGTCTTTGTTAACTTCTTGCCTTATTAAGAAAAAAAAATATATGAATCAGTAATTTGGTTAGGCATCATTGTAATGATTTCATAATAATTAGTAATCTATTATGTGAATAATTTTAATGATTTATGAGTTCGGATCACTGCTCTATACTAGAAATTCCTCTCCTAGATTTAATATCCCTCGAGGTACAGTTGGACACAGGAATTCCTGACACACCTCTGTCTGAGGAAGTGCACCCTGTCACACACTTACTGCGCAGTGGGTTCCTGTGTGTAGCCCCTCCTAGCACCTCTATCAATCTGCCATCTCTCCCTACACTAGCTGTTTGGATACTCGCCTCCCAGTAAGGGTGTAATAGGGTGCACTTCTACTGTGTCCAACTGTGCGTAAATTGTGTTGGTCAGGTCGGATGATGCTTTAGCCCTCATAAAAGAAAAAAAAATAATAATATTTAGCCTTTATACATTCCATTGTAATGTTATTCATTTTCCCTTCCAGCCAAGCGTCCACCAGTTGAGGAAACTGCCTCCTTCCTGCAATCTCTGCTGGCTTCCCATGGTCCCAATTATTTGGAAAAGCTCTTTGGCACGAAGGCACGTAATGCTCTGAAACCCCTTGGTGGTGTCCAGAAGGTGGCTGTGGCACTTTCAGGTAAGTCACTTCTAAAGTCGTCTTATCATAGATTATTGTTATACTTTAGTAAAAAAAAAAAAAAAAAAAAAAAAAAAAAATTCTTGTTAACACAGTATCTAACAGAAAGTTGATTGAGTCGAAAACTAATTTTAGTTTTACCTACTAAATTATTTGCATTTTACTTTAGGGAAACTAATATTTAGAATGAAGTACCTTGTGTGTGCAATGAAATTCACTGTAGATATCTTCCATGATTAAATAATATTCTTTTTATATTATTTTAGATAATTTGTGAAATATTTCAGTTCAAGCCATAGCAGGTTACATTTAAGATAATCACCGATAACGTTAATTTGACAATGGAATTAATAACGAGTAAACGGAGGTATCCGGAATGCAATAACTTTTCAAAATAGGGCGTTATTTCGCGAATTCCGGAGGTTCTCTTTGCAGTAATAAACGTAGATAAATTGTGTGGAACACAATTAAAAACAAAACTTAGGTCAAATTACATTTGAATAGAAATTAGATTTGCATTAAAAAATATTTCCTTCACGTCCGATTACTAAATACATACCAATTTTTTATCCAGTGTATTTTTAAGTTATTGAAATTGCATTAACCATTGAATCTCTCATTAGGTAATTCTTTTGACCAATGGTAAATCGTTGATTATATATTGTTTTGAAAATCCTGAAAACTGAAGGCCATTCAGTCATATACATTTATCATGATCAGTTGAAAGTTTTTTTTTTCTTTTCTCAAATAATGTGACCTTTTTAACCTACGATTGAATGATTACTATGAAGGTGAACATTCAACTCACAATTTCTATTTCAGCTTTCTGCAATTACTGGTCAACATTTTAATCTATAGTTTTCCAAAATCATTTTACATTATTCCCAAACTAAAACTTGCAATGTAACGATTAAATTATTTGAGTACTTGGTGTCTAATGCTGGTGTGGATAAGGCTGTGTTCTATGGTGATTTAACTTTAAAAGAAGAACTTCTGCCATTGTAGTATAAAGCATGTTTTATTGCATAGTGGTAGCTATTGCTCATGCATCATTACCAATTGCGCAAGTAATTTACGGGTAAAAATCCATGTTGTTGTTGTGTTTGCTCTTGTGTAGTGTGAGTATTTTAAAGTCAATTTCTACCACTTCTCAACGTTCATCTCAATCTTTTGGTTTCTTGAAAACTTCCTGTGATATTAGTCGAAACGCCTCATAAATGTTCATCCAGTTGCTTCTCATTGAAGAAATATTTTGGGGGGAATTAATTCTTGTTATAATTTACCACAACTTTCCAACTTGCCAATCACACAGAACACTAGCTATGCCACTGATTCAAGAGATATCTCATTCTAATTATATGCCATTTTCCTCCACAAATTCAGCGTCTCTCTTAAAATTTCAGAATCCCAGACTATTGACGACTTCGGCCATTCTTTGCATTTGATGAAATCCGACGTGGAGCACCTGCGGTCCGTCTTCATGGCCGTAGAAAATGGCGACATCGGAATGCTCAAGTCTCTGGGAATCAAGGATTCCGAGTTAGGAGACGTCAAGTTCTTCTTGGAGAAGCTCGTTAACACGGGCTTCCTGGACTGAACAGGAGGCCCCCAAGGGGAAAACCAGAGGGGAAGGATGGTTGGAGAAAGAAGGAGAGGTTTGGAGAAACAAGGGGATCGCGGAATGACTTCGAAGACTGACTGATGTGAAAATAGATGCACATGCAAAGATGGAAATCAAGAACTGTCATATCTTAATTTTCCAGATAGCTCATAAGGAACAATCTCAAAACTATGAACAATTCCTTCATTATGACCATAACAAAGCCAACAATATTTACTCACAATAGAAAAAGAAATGTAAGATAGATTACAAACACCATATGTTATTTAAGCAATGTGTAGTGTAGACAGTTACTGCAATATCATAAATAAATTCAACTCCTGTAGCTCTTGGTATGTTAGGCTATTGATCAATAAATACATTATTATTTCTTTTCCATTATATACCTTAGATGAAATATCAGTCAAGTATAGACTTAATTAAATTTAAGTTAATATAAATATATAAATATATATATATATATAGCACCGTTTACCTTAACTAGATAAATCATAGATATTTTGTGAATAGATGTATATTAAAGGCTTCTGTTGTGTCAGTATCCGGTGAATTAAACGTAGGAAGTTCCTTTCATATTTTCTGTGATATTTTTCCCTACTATCTTAAACATGTCTGTGCAAACAGGACCATGTGTTTTTTTGCAACTTGATTCTTCTTCTAGGTTCTGTGGGTTTGAGCCCAGCAATTAATGATTTTAAAGAACAGTTCTCCCAAGAGGATTTGTTCATTTTCTTTTCTAATCGGATGAATAAACTCAGACCAACAGACTAAACTGGAGATGATTCTTAGATTCTATCAAAGGTAAAAAAGCCATGCTAATTACCTTTTTTTTTAGTATTTTTTCCTCCATACATTGAACCCATATCCAGTCTAAACAAAGATGTATTTATCGTTGGCTAGATGAGGTCATCATTCAACTGACAGTGAAACCAAATGACCTGACCTTGGCATTTAAATGTTTACACTTGACAGATTCGTAACCAACCACCGGTTTTTCCTTAAAGTGGAGTATTGAGTGTTTGTGATAAGGAAAACTTATTTTGATTTTTATGACAGGATATTGACCGTGATTTGTGGTATAGATGTTTATTGTCATTGTTTAAGAAATTATATCATGCTTTATTTATTTTTACTGTACGTTTTGTATAAGCCTTTTTCAGCTAGATATTTTTTTTTGATAGAATGGCTTCATAGATTAACTTCCTATTCCATAAAATGACAGACTTCAAGACATTCATTCTCTTTACACGCCTGCAGCAGACTTCCTTTCTGCTTCATATTTATGGAGATATTTTTCGTCTGACTAAATTCCCATATATACATCTTGACATATACTTGACTCGAAGGTATATTCATTAAATTACACATTCTTTCAGTATATGACGAACGTATTAAATAGTTGGAGATTCAACAGTGAATGGCAAGGAATCCTAACCAGACTATACAAAACTATACAAAAATCAATTTTACTATAATGACATTTCCCTGACGACCACAATGCACCTTACACAGTAACGAAACAAACGTGCGAACCTTTATGTTTGCATGTCATAACGATATAAAAAAGATACACTTCTGAAATGACGCCATACGATATATATTTTAAGAAGGATTTTTAACAATGCCACTTGACTGCTAAAGACTGAGTAAAAAAAATGGTAAGAGATGGAACGAAAATACCAACTCTCGCCAATTATTCTCGTACTGTTATTCTATCTTTACAAAATGATATTTAACTAAATTAAAATTCATAACTTATGGTATTAGTAACTAAGAGAAGCTTATCTACCTATGAATATGTCTGTGAAGGTTGTGTGATATTTTCGTTCTCTGTCTGCCTGCATGACACTATGGCTTTTCAATATATGTATAGAGGTTCTCGATATTATATCCAAATGCCACAAGAAAAACGGATCATGGTCTGGCTTTCTTTAAATAATAGCTGTTTTGGGTAATACGGACTTTCATTAGATTGTCTTGAAGTCACTCTTTTCTTTTCATTCTGAAGGTAAACATGTTGAAATCAGGTTTACTTAAGTAATACTCTCCACAGTACTATTAAGTAGATTTTGTAATACTGTAGGAACATTTGTAATTCATCGCAGAATGACAATACAAAACGCTGTATTTTATAGTTTGTCTTTAAAATCATGGTAATTTTTCGGCTGGTATTTAGATGATTAGTGGAAGGCCTCAAATGCACAAAATAATTCCTAGATATTTTTTTTTTCTTTTTGTTAGTGTAGAGGGCAATAAGTATGATGTTTTTCTCCCTTCTATGTATATTCTAAGCACATTTCACGCAAAGCAAACTAAAGTAATGATTGTGATGATATTTATAGGAACAGGCTACAACCACACCGAGACATAAATTTTTATAGGTGTTTTTATGGGTAATTCATTACACGATTTCGAAAATAAATATCAGATGTTAAAACCAAGACCAATCTAGATGTAATAAGTGTTTGAATATGTAATTAGGTACATCATATGGAAGAAAACACATCTCTATCAGTCCTTAAATTCAGCTTACGACTGAAATAACTACAGGAGATTACAGGAGGACCTTAGAATGAAAGCACAAAACCAATGCGATAATACCAAACTTAGTTTTTACTTACCATTCGAATGTATTTCATCCTGGTCAAGTAACGGTGGGAAATATATCTAAAAACCTCTAATAAAAAAGGCGAAACCTTTTGAATGGGATGCATATTTGTTAGCAAGATTTAAAAAAGAAAGTAAAGTAAAAAGTTCTTTTACTCCAAACTGTTAGGCAGAATTTTCAGCTCAAGAACCAGAGGCCTGTAAACATAAAATTAGCATAACTGTTATTTTATCGCATGAAAGCCTTCAATGTGCAAATGCAAATAAAAACATTTCTAAACTAAAATTGTGATTTGAATATTCTCTATTTTCTTCTAATGCTAAAGGGTATCAAGAGTATTGTGGCGAACAGTAATGAAACAGTGACAATAAGGCTAACCATATTTTCTAGCGTAAAAGTGATGATGAATTTCCAATTATAGGAAATAATCGAGTTGATTTACTTATAATGGAAACAGTATAATAATGTTGCAAAAAAAAGTCTCAACACATTTGGCTGTTGTTTTGCAATATGCCTTTGTCACTTTAGCGTCATATTGCCAAGCACTGGTATCATTGTTTCCTTGCATCTTCCTTTCGTGGTTCTGCGGGAGTATTCGAAAAGAAATTCCAAAAGGCCTTGGTGAAAATACTTAGCAGTATGAATAAAAGTTGACATGAGGTTGTTATTCTCTTTGAAATAGAAAGCAAAGCATTCAAATGTTTAAATATGTTAATAGATTATTGTAAATCCTAACGTGGCTTCTTGATTTTAAAAAATTAATTGTTATCGATGCATGTGAAATATGAACAATTTAAACTGGATATATATTGTTTTAATTACATTATGAAATTAATAAAATACCAAGAAATACTAGCTGATATAAAAAGATTTTTTTTTTTTTTGCCAGCAGTTCATTCCGAGATTCGTGGGGTATAATTGTAGGAAATTGAGTTTCTCTTTGATGTAGAATAAAGTTTCTTATGGACAGAAAGCTCAAGACAATCTCAGATGAAATGAGCTCAAAGTAAAAAAAAACTAACATCATATGACTTGAGACATCTCCTTAACGCATATCCTTTGTAAAGCACACACTGTTTCCTTTCAAGTAAAATAAAGTCAAAACCTTTTCAGATTTAATTTCCATCCCATATTTTCAACCGGAGTTTTGTTGTCCCAAGGATCTTGTGTCACTGCCAATTTCATATAGTCCCCAGTGATTCCACAGGTGGATGCCAAATTCGTTTATAAACTTACCGATAATTATTTTGTTAACTTTTTCCATTCGCTTCTGGTCAAAAGTTCATCCGATTTTTTAATGATAGGTCGCTAAGGCACAGAAAGGAAACTTTCCTCAAGGGCTGCAGCTACTGATGTCTTACAGTTCATGATGAAAAAATTACCTTTTTATTGTGCTCTCTTGAATTTCGTACTGACGCTGAGAGTAAAGCTAATAATTTGGAAATGAATAAAAAAAAAAAAAGACCTAGTGTGGTTGGGAGATGGATTTGGGATATATACTTCGGTGATGGGTCCTGTGTAGCCATTCAACGCATAAATGCACCAAAGGGTAACACCATAAAATTACTTATGAGGTAAAAGTTTGAAAAGGATGGACAGCAAGATTGAAGAAATGAAGTAAGCACGGAGGTAAAGTCGAAGGACATTAAGCCAGCGCCACTAAGAAGCGAATGAAAGCTGTTGATATTGCTTGCATTGCACCGCTTGATATTTCTTGACTAGGATTTTGACGGTCACTTCAAATTCAACCTACTGGGCAAGATACCGATTTCGGCAGTGTTTTTTCGTTCGCAAATATGTCATTTATCATAAAAAAAAACTTATTTATCATAAATGATATATTTGGTGACTAATCATTCTTGAATAATTTACTTTAATATAGGATTTCTTTCTTACAGCGAGAACTATTCACTTTCCTTTGTAATTCATCCACTATGATGAATAAATCATTCAGCACCGCTGATAATAACAAATAATTATAGTTAACTTATCATTCATGCATCATATTTTTTCTCAATAAAGAAACGACCTAACTGGACGATTATAAATTTTTAGACGCAAAATGTCTGTTTTACACCTCCAAGCAGCAACAACGGTAGAAGCACTAGAAGACTCAATTAGTGAGTGAGGTGGTTTGAAGACGAAAGGACCTGGACTAACATTAGTCTCTGCTGTTTCTTGTTACTTCTGAAAGTCTTTAAGGTAATGGTTTATCTTGAAATTCATTTTGATAAGTGTTTTTGTGACAGCATTTCCGCTTCCTTTCTTTCATTATGCTGTGTAACTTCTAATGTTTTCTTTATATAACTGCAAAGTTTTCCCCCAGTTGCTCATGCGCGCTGAATGGGCTCACATGGTTTAGGTCCAAACCAAATTCCTTCTCAAGGGCCCACAGATAATTCATTAAAACTTGCTTTGGATTAATGAATTCTGCCATAAGGCCTCACACTAGGACTTGGGAGGCGCCTCGGTGCCCATGTGCAACTAAGGGAAACTACCGAGTTATGGCATGAAGAAAAGTGGAAAGAATGGTCAGCAAGATTAAAGAAAGGAAATGAGACTGATGGTGTATAGGAGCCGAAACGAGGCTAGCAAGGTAGTCGGGTAATATTTACGGTGAAACGCTATACGGTATGTATGAAGATTTAAACACCTTACGGGATCATACATTATGCTACCACGAATGTAAACATAAGTCTTCAAACAAAGAAGTAGGTCTTCATGAAAATCTGGAAAAATGCCACATGGGCATTGTTACATAGTGGACAAATTTTTAGCAAGAGACTGAAGAAAAACATATTAAACAGTATAAAAAACAAATACAATCTACAATAAGAAAAAAGTAATACATCTAGAAATAATTTGTATGTAGTGGTTTGTGGACTGTGGCCAGATGTAGCACACAGACTGCCTAGGGTCCGAATGTCGACCACACTTCAACGTTCACTACAACATTTTTGTCAAAAATTCTGTTCAGGTATTAGGCTACCAAGATATGTAATTTTCCCAAGTAAAAATTGTCTATTCCTGGAAGACTAGCAGGTTATGCTGTTTGGCTCCGAGAGAAGACACTATCTCTCTCTCTCTCTCTCTCTCTCTCTCTCTCTCTCTCTCTCTCTCTCTCTCTCTCTCTCTCTCTCTCTCTCACATCCGATATACTGTAAAGGAATAGCCTTGACATCCAGGAAAACCAAGGGTGTCTGCAAATCAGGGATGTATGGAGCATTGTGTGTAGAGGTATTTAACGCACTGCTGAGCCTTCTGTAGAAGTTTTATCTTAGTCTCTTCCACGATTCAACCGTTTTTCTAGTCACCCCTACTGGAAAAAACTACACACACATATATTGTAAGATTAGACTGGATTGGTGGTAGGAAATTATCAGACCTAGAATATGCTGATGAGGCTGTCCTTGTTAGCAGAACACCACATGATTTGCAGTGCTTGCTTATCAGAATGCACGAAGTTGTAATGAGAACGTAGTATGCAATGGAAGATGAAATATCATTGGAAGGAGAAAGGATTAATGGGGTAGAATCATTAAGTATTTAGGAACTATGATCTCCAATACAAGGTCTTTAGAATTAAAGTTTAATGGAAAATTGTATATATATATATATATATATATATATATATATATATATATATATATATATATATATATATATATATATATATATATATATATATATATATAAAGCAAATCAGACAATGTCTAGGTTAAGTAAAATCTGGATATCAAATCGCCTGAAATTACATATAAAAATCAGACGATATATCAGTTTAGCGAGATCAGTGTCACTATATGGACATGAGTCATGGTATGAAACAATCTCCAATAAATTTAGTAGATTTGAGACCAAAGCCCTCAGAAGGATATTGGGAGTTAAATGGCAGGACAGAATTAGAAATGAAACTATAAAAGATTACTCGAGTGCCATATGTGGAGATCATGATGAGGGGTAAATGGAGATTTTTTGGATATGCTTTTCGCACTACCCAAAAGAGATTAGTTCACCAAACGTTCACCTGGGCTCCACAAGGCACTAGAAGAGTTGGAAGACCCAGACCTACATATTTAAGGGCTATGAAGCGTGAGGTAGGAGATGATGAATGGAGAAATATTTGATTAAAAGCTCAAGATAGAGACTACTGGCGGAATCTAACCAAAGCCCTTTACGTCAATGGGCGTAGGAGGAGATGGTGATGATGATATTAATGACGCTGTCCTTATTAGCAGAACACCACAGGACTTGCAAAACTTGCTT
The DNA here is from genome assembly GCF_036898095.1 of Palaemon carinicauda. Taxonomy (NCBI): domain Eukaryota; kingdom Metazoa; phylum Arthropoda; class Malacostraca; order Decapoda; family Palaemonidae; genus Palaemon; species Palaemon carinicauda. Next base: position 84,953,053 of record NC_090748.1, on the reverse strand, counting down.
ACCAGAATGCATGAAATATCACATGAGGTTGGGCTAAAAATAAATGGAAGACATATGATGAGAGCAGATTATTCAATGGAAGATGAAATGTCATTGGAAGGAGAAAGGATTAATGAGGTGGAATCATTTAAAAATATAGGAACTATGATCTCTAATACAGGATCTTTAGAATTGAACTTTAATGAAAGATTGAAAAAAAAATCAGACAATGAAAGTTCAGTAAAATTTGGAAATCAAATCGCCTGATATTACATATAAAAATCGGACTATATATCAGTTTAGTGAGATCGGTGTTACTGTATGGACATGGGTCGTGGTATGACAATGAAACAATATCCAACAGATCTTGTAGATTTGAGAACAAAGCCTTCAGTAGAATATTGGGATTTAAAAGGCAGGGCCGGATTAGAAAACAAAACTATAAGAGAGATTAACCGTGTGCCATGTGTGGACGAGATCATGGTGAGGGCTATATGAAGATGGTTTGGTCATGCACTTCGCACTCCCTTAGAGAGATTAGTTCACCAAACGTTCACCTGGGCTCCACAAGGCACTAGAAGAGTTGGAAGACCCAGGCCTACATTGCTGAGGACTATGAAGGTGGAGTAGGAGATGATGAATGGAGAAATATTGAATTAAAAGGTGAAGATAGAGACAACTGGCAGAATCTAAACGATGCCATTTGCGTCAATGGGCGTAGGAGGAGATGATGACGATGATATTGATGACGCTGTCATTATTAGCAGAACACCACAGGACCTACAAAGCTTGCTTACCAAAATGCATTAAATGCACATTAGGTTGAGCTAGAAATAAATGGAAGAAAGACAGAGATGATGAGAACAGAATATGCAATGGAAGATGAAATATCATTGGAAGGAGAATAAGGTGGAATCATTTAAATATTTAGGATCTATGATCTCTAATATAGGATCTTTAGAATTGGATTTAATGAAAGATTTTAAAAAATCAGACAATGGCTAGGTTAAGTAAAATTTGGAAATCAAATCGCCCGGAATTACATATAAAAATCAGACTACAGTATGTATCAGTTTAGTGAGATCGGTGTTACTGTATGGACATGAGTCGTGGTATGACAATGAAACATTATCCAACAGATTTTATAGATTTGAGAACAAAGCTCTTATTAGAATATTGGGATTTAAATGGCAGGACAGGGTTAGAAACAAAACTATAAGACAGATTACTCGAGTGCCATGTGTGGAAGAGATCATGGTGAGGGGTAGATGGTGACCCTTTACACTTCCCAAATGTTAGTTCACCAAATTTTTAACTGGGCTTCACTATTCCCTTTTCAGGCTACGATTATAAAAGATTAATTTCTCCAGGACCGAAGAGCAAATCCCCAAGAGGATGCATCCGGGTAGGGAGACCACGTCCGCTTTGCGGCGCCCCTCGACTGAGCCTCGGACTCCGGCCAAGGTCGACATGAGACTCATTCCATTCCTTCCATTCCATCATCTTCCTTTATAACCTTACCACTTTCACATCCTAATCCAACTTACGGGCTGCCAATGCAAGAACAATCTTATACCTACCTACCTCCACAAGGCACTAGAAGAGTTGGAAGACCCAGACCTACATGGCTGAGGACTATGAAGCGTAAAGTAGATGATTCGTGGAAAAGTAGACCTAGTGTTAAAAGCTCGAGATAGAGACGATTGGCCAAATCTAAATCAATAGACGTAAGAGGAGATATATATATATATATATATATATATATATATATATATATATATATATATATATATATATATATATATATATATATATATATATATATATATATAAGGGATTTTGACGAAGGAAAAATCTATTTCTGGGCGAGGGACCTGTGTTGCCCAGTGAAATGCTCCTCTTAGCACCATTTCTAAGGTATAAATACTGCTAAATATACCAGAGAAAAGAGTTGCATGGAATGCCAGGAATAAACCCAGCTCGCTCACTCTGAGTGTCGGTATAGTAACTGGGGCGTGTTAGAACCACGACCAGAGGTCCCTTACTAGTTAGTCCTCTCCTTCCTCAATATCCCCCGATACTACGAGGTGCCGTTCTACATCCACCTACTGCCCTCTACTACGACTACCCTCCCCCCCCCACCCCTATCCCTTCCCACGCTTCTTCCTTCATTCCTACTAGCACCCAAAGCTTGGACCAGCCTAGGGTGAGGGAAAGAAGGGGCTTGGGTTCACTGGGTGACACAGGTCCTTCGCCCAGAAATAGATTTTTCCTTCGTCAAAATCCCTTTCCTGGTAAATGCGTTGTTACCTAAACATATCTGTTATCATAAAATTACAAACTGCAGTTTTCCAACTAGAAATTACCCTTTTCTAATTCAGTAATTACAGGGGTCGTTAACTACTCTCCGGCAACAATGTGTGTTTCTGTTGTCCATTGACATGCCGGTGTGACGGTCTGAACGATCCCCCGGTCTCAGAATTCTCCTTGACATTGTATAATGGTTCTTTTCCGCCATTAGCTCGCTTCGCTCGCATGAAAATAAAACATCAAGCACGTATGTACTGGCAAGCGGTAATGTTGAGCTGCGCACGCTAACATTACAGGAAAATAAAACATCAACCTCGGATGCATTGGCAAACAGTAATGTTCGCGCATGCACAGATTATCAAGGAGAATTATGAGACCGGGAGATCGTTCAGACCGTCACACCGGCTTGGCCGTCCACCAGTGTTGCCAGGTATAGGAATTTATCTCGAGATTTGGGAATTAGGGGTGTCTGTACAAATTTCTATGAAGAAACAAAGACGAGTAAACCTTTATATTGTTGCAATTAATTTGCTTGCGCTTATATGAAGTATATTGAGTAATTTCTATATTAGTAAAGCATATATGATAAGAAGAAAATATATTTTTGGGGAAATTAGGATTTTTGGGTTGTTTTGGGGATTTTCTATCGTTTTAGGGAATTTTAGACTACCCCCCCCCCCCCTGGCTGTTGGCAACACTGCCTGGCAGCTCAGGCAATGGCCGCAATGTAGTGAGTCAGTCAGTCACTGACTCACTGTCAGTGTCAGTGACCAGTCTGTCAGTCTTCAATAGTGTTGATTAGGCTAGTGACACCCGTACACTTTTTATTAAATGTGTGCTACACCTATTTATAGCGAAACGATTCGTGAGGCAAGTATAAAGACTTTGGGGTTATCTCTGAAAACCAGATGAGAGTGAAGGACTGAAGGTAACTGCTGTAGGTTAATGGTATCCGGCCTCGAGTAGGTTGTGTGGCTCAACGTTTTAACTTTGATGACAAGTAATTTAAGGAAACATACGTTACCCATTTTCCGTGGTATTGTATTGTATTGCAGGGTATAAGAGACTTACTTGTATGTTTAGAGTGTTTTTTTCTGATAAATATTTACGTTGTATTTTGTTTTGGTTATTGGCAACTATGCATTCCAGAGTCCAGGATTTGAGGTAGTACACACACACAAAAAAAAATGTTTTTCGTATTTTCCATGCGTCTGGATAATATTTTCAATCTAAATTTAGAATATATTAAGTACACTTAATAATCTATATACATACAAATAGGAAGAACATTATTAATATATAGAACAATAAAAATGCTCAAAACCTTTATATAAATTGATTGAACAAACTTTTATCCCTGGAACCTACCTTGCATTTGGTTGCAAAGGCACCTAGAAGTACTTACCATTAAGCTGAACTTCAAATCCATGTAAACCAGTTTTAAAAGTTTGATTAAGGACTTCCCAATCCTTGATAAACCAGTTTTAAAAGTTTGATTAAGGTTCTTTCCTTCTGCTTGAGAGTCAGGTTTTTTCTCTTATTAAAATGGCTTCTCAATTCTTCAAGTGTACGCTATTTGCAAGTATGTGGTATTATTATAGAATTACAGTGGACAAACTTTGCTAATAAAAAAGATGCGATATATATATATATATATATATATATATATATATATATATATATATATATATATATATATATATATATATATATATATAGAAAAATAACCGTTTTCTTCGAAAATTACTTTTGTTCCCAGAGTCAGGTTTTTTCTCTTATTAAAATGGCTTCTCAATTCTTCAAGTGTACGCTATATGCAAGTATGTGGTATTATTATAGAATTAGAGGGGACAAACTTTGCTAATAAAAAAGATGCGATATATACAGAAAAATAACCGTTTTCTTCGAAAATTACTTTTGTTTCCCCAGCAAATAAAAAGTTTATATATACCCTAATATATCCTATGGCAATGGGGTCCACCCAGTGGAAACCAAGAGTTTTGGGTGGGGAAAATTTTTTGACGAATCGATAAATAATAGTAATACTAAGTTTCTTCTCTATACATTATTCTCATGGACACTCGATAAATCCACAGAAAATTAAAAAAATATGTTGGCATCCTATTCTCCATCTTCTACTATTAGCGTGCTTTTTCCCATTGGTATGAGGTAACATGGTTGTCTTCTTTTGAAAGACTTTGCTTTGGGGTTTGTGGTGGACTGTTGCCCTGACCGGCTGCTTTAAATATTTATTACACTTTTTATTTCATTTTACAAATCGCATGATCTCATGTTCATCCATTTGTACATACCTTGACCTGTGTATGGAGGTCTGGGGTCCTTGTCCATTGGCTAGTCTGTTACCTAGGAAGGGGAGTCTGGGGCTCTTGTCCCCTGGCTAAATCTGTTACCTGGGAAGGGGGGCCTTTGGCTCTTGCCCCCTGGCTAGGTCTGTGACCTGGAAAGGCGGTTCTAGAGGCTTGTGCTTCAGTTAGGTCTGTGACCTGTGAACTACTTGGTTAGGTTAGGTGGGGTGTTAGGTTCTGTAACATTTTACAAATCTCAAAAGTGTTAGATAATAGTTTTATTTTTTTTTCACTGTTTTCAGCCACCCAGGTTCCCTTCTGCACCCATCAGGAAGAGGGTTAAAACGAGAAAAATGGTTCATCTGGGGGTGGAAAGAGGGGCCAGATTTGTTGCAAGCGCAATATTTACTGTAGGGCAAGTTAGTTTTTTTTCTATCGGTAATGTAGTTCCGTATTCTCTAATTTTACCAAATATTTTATCGCCATGCTATGAAACTTCTAAGGATAAAATATCAGCGTCATAAGATTTTGTATGAATTAATGTGAATGGCATAACTTTAGGATATCTGAGTCCTTTAGTTTTTAAAGTTATAATTTTGTTGTTGGGAGCAGGTATTTACAGCGAGGGAAGAATGAGAATGTGGAAAAACAGTAGTAAAACCTAACCTAACTTGGATGTTTGGTTCCCTTACCTGGTTAGGTATGGTTTCTCATTGAGATAATGAATTGATCTAGCTTAAGTTTATATATAATGTGGTAGAACAACCACCAAAATTATCAGAACAACCATACACTACTTTGGAAATTTTCAAAATTCCCTTGTAGGCTATTAGGGGAAAAATTTGGGAGAATTTGTGAGTCCCACCTAGCCATTTTGGCATGAAAACCCAATTTTTCTGTTAATTTTCTAGTTTTATTGCGTGTAATATTATTACCTTCTGCAAAAGTATCTTTTTCCGATTACCAACACCCAACAGCAGTGTCCATGTGGCAATCTGGGTTTTGGTTGGGCTAAAAGGAAAACTAAGTACTTATGGAAGAAAACATCAGAAAAAAAAAAATGGAAAAATGGTTTTTAAGGAATAATAGAGGGGGAACAACACTCATGGACAAACTACTTGCAGGTGCCTCTTAAACACAATTCTCTCTCAGGTCTGTTTTTTTTTTTCCGAGCTCGGTTTCTTAACGAATGCAAACTTCACTAAAATAATTGGGTAAATGTGTAGGAGAGCTCCGCGGAAGATCTTGAAGAATTTAAACACCTACAATTCACTATTATATCATATAGAACGCTTATATAATAGTCAATATATGAGCAGCTTCTATTTAACGAAAATATTCGTGTGTATAGTTATGTTTCACCTGGATTTTTTCTAAGTGTTTGTTTTTGTTTACTGTGTGATGTCTTGGCTAAAATGAGCTGTTTCACCGCCTTACTGCGTATGGCAAACTAGTTCTCAATGCAATTCTAACCAATAACAGGTGTTTTCTTGACGTCACACTGTTTGAAAACCAATCATGGCGGTTTTTACAAATCTAGCCAATGCTGACACTTATTACTTCACTTATCCCAGCTATTTTTCCACCAGTTACCACAGTTTACGTGAAGTTCCGCGGAGGAATATTTTTCAATATTAATCTTACCCGATGATCATGTAGCTGTCAACTCCGTTGCCCGACAGAAATCTAAGGTCGGGATACGCCAGCGATCGCTATACAGGTGGGGGTGTACACAACAGCGCCATCTGTGAGCAGGTACTCAAGTACTTCTTGTCAACAAGAACTCTATTTTTCCTCTGTCGTGCCACCGGCAAGACCTACTTGGATACGCTGTTGATTCTGGAGTTGTTTCTCACGATTTTGGTGATGTATTCGCTCTAGATTTTAGCCTTCGCTATTCAGGAAGCTTTATCATTAGCTTAGCAAGCTTTTGGAATTAATTTGGATTAATTGTTAACGAACTTTGCTAGTTTTTGGAATCCCCCCTTGACTATTTCTACAATTCAAGATGTCTGACCAGTCTCAAGTCCCTAAGTACAGGCAGTGTAGTGTTAGGGCTTGTACTAGGCGTCTTCCGAAGGCCTCCATAGATCCTCACACCGTTTGTTCCAATTGTAGGGGTAAATCCTGTCAATTGGAAGATCGGTGTGAGGAATGCGCTGGGCTTTCGGAATTCGATTTTAACGAATTCCTCAAAAATGCACGTAGGCTAGAGAAGGATAGGATCAGGAGGAGTTCTTCTCGCTCTGTTGATTTTTCCTCTCCCCATGCCCCTCAACCTTTTCCTTCCCCTGTAGTGGTGACTCCCGACCCTGCTACTAGTGCTCAGCCATCCATGGCGGATATGTTGCGTGCCATTCAGGCTCTTGGTGACAGAGTGGAGTCATTGGCTAATGACCGTAATCAGCTTTTGGCAGATGTCAAAGAGCTGAAAGCGAAAAGTGCAGTGGGAAGTGTTAGTGCAAGTGAGGTGAAAAGTGTCAGTGTCAGTGTTGCGCATGAGGGTACATCTGTTCGTGCCAGTCGTCCTCCCAGTCCGGGACCTCTTGCAAGCTCCCAAGTCCAGGGGAGAAGCAATGTCGAAGGACCAAAGGGTTCGGCAGGCCTTGATCAGCGTACGGATGTACCCTCAGTGGTTGCGGATGTTTCTCTCAGAGATCGTCCCATCCACATACAGACGAATGAGCCCTATCATCCCTCGTCTGTGGAAGAAGTTTCAAGGAGGAAACGATGGACCAAGGTCTCACGACCTCTCAAGCATAAGGTCCCTTCCGAGCGAGTCCAATGGCCCAGGTGTAGCCACTGGGTCAGTTCGGACTCGCCGCAGTCTTCCGAAGACTGCACACCTCCCAAGAGAGGTAGAGTGGTTCCACAACAGGCTACTGCTCCGTCTGTTGCTGCTCCAACCACGGTAGACCCTAAGTGGTCCATGCTGCAGACTATGCAGTCTCAGCTTGCTGCGTTCATGCAAGAGTATCATGCTGAGAAGGTTGACACTGCCCCTGTTAGCCTACAACCTGCCGCGGTTGTGCGCTCAGCAGATACTGCGGCTGCCTGCTCCCACACTCCACCTGTGAGAGCTCCACCACCGATGCGCAGTCCACCCTGCCAGACGCATGTTCTTGCTGCACCATCCGTTGACATGCGTGAGCTACCGCATCAGCAGTGGGAAGGTGCTGTAGAGCTGCCGTGTTCTGACACTTTGCGGCATGCTCCGCATCCCATACGGCATGCTCCGCAACCCACGGCAGTCCCTCCCACGCACCAGCACTCTGCTTTTGTTGTTGCCAGCTCGCAGACTGACCAGCAGCGGCATGATGTTGAATCCGCAGCAGCTACGCATGCACCCGTGCTGCCGAATTCAGCCGTTCAGCTTTCTGCCCCGCCTTTGCCACTTCCTACTCAGCTTTCGGATGATGGAGTATCGGATGACGAAGATGCACATTTGGATGAACCGCACTCTGACTTAGAAGGGCCCAAGTCTACGCCTCCCTCCTTAGACTTTCGTAAAGTCCTTGCCTTGTTCAGGGACTTGTATCCAGAACAGTTTGTGTCTGCAACCCCTCGCTCTCCTCCCTCCGAGTTTGCTCTGGGCATGCAGTCTGCTGCTCCTGCCTTCACCAAGCTTGTCCTTGCACGCTCATCCAAGAGAGCTTTGAGGGTTATGGGAGAGTGGTTGCAGTCCAAGAAGCAACTGGGAAAGACTGCTTTCATCTTTCCGCCTACCAAGCTTGCTTCCAAATCTAGCGTCTGGTATGCCACGGGAGAGCAACCCGGCTTGGGGGTTCCTGCCTCTGCCCAGGGCGACTTTTCAAGTCTGGTTGGCTCTCCCCGCAGGCTGGCTATGAGACGATCGAAGATTTGCTGGTCCTTTTCTGACATGGATCATCTGTTGAAGGGAGTCTTTCGTGCTTTTGAGATCTTCAACTTCCTCGATTGGTGTTTGGGAGCGTAAAGCAGAAAGACTTCCCCTTCGGATAAGGACTCTGCCATGCTGATCATGTCTTGCATGGACAAAGCCATTCGGGATGGGTCTGGTGAACTTGCGGCTTCCTACACGTCAGGAGTGCTTAAGAAGAGAGAACATCTTTGCTCCTTCTTGTCGTCTGGGATCACTCCTTGCCAGAAGTCGGAGTTGTTGTTTGCTCCTCTCTCCAAGTGTCTGTTTCCGGAGGAGCTGATCAAGGGGATGGCTGCCTCGCTGATCCAGAAGGATACCCATGATCTGATGGCATCTTCTACACGTAAGGCTAAAGCTTCCCCTTCCGTGCCTAGACCTTTCCGTCCTGCAGCAGTGGACACACCAGCAACTAGGTTCATCCCGCCCTTTCGTGGCAGAACCTCCAGCAGAGGAGGTACCCGTGCCGACAGTCACCGTAGCAAATCCAAGAAGGGTTCCAAGTCCGCAAAAGGCAGGTTCTGACTGCCTTCCTCTCCAGACAGCAGTGGGAGCCAGGCTCAAGTTCTTCTGGCAAGCTTGGGAGAGCAGAGGTGCAGACGCTCAGTCTGTGAAGTGGCTAAGGGAGGGGTACAGAATTCCGTTCTGCCGCAGCCCCCCTCTAGCAACATCTCCCATCAACCTCTCTCCCAACTACAAGGAGAAGGACAAGAGGCTAGCGTTGCAACAAGAGGTGTCGCTCTTGCTACAAAAGGGAGCGGTAGTCATAGTCCGGGACCATCAATCCCCGGGCTTCTACAACCGTCTCTTCCTGGTAGCAAAGAAGACAGGAGGTTGGAGACCGGTGCTGGACGTCAGTGCTCTCAATGCTTTTGTCACCAAGCAGACGTTCACGATGGAGACGACGAAGTCGGTCCTAGCAGCGGTCAGGAAGGAGGACTGGATGGTCTCGTTAGACCTGAAAGACGCGTACTTTCACGTCCCCATCCATCCAGACTCCCAACCTTTCCTAAGGTTCGTCTTTGGAAAGGTTGTGTACCAGTTCCAAGCCCTGTGCTTTGGCCTCAGCACGGCACCTCTTGTGTTTACCAAACTGATGAGGAATATTGCCAAATTCCTTCACTTGGCAGACATCAGAGCCTCCCTCTATTTGGACGACTGGCTTTTAAGAGCTCCGTCAAGTCGTCGCTGTCTGGAGAATCTCAGATGGACTATGGATCTGACCAAGGAATTGGGCCTCCTGGTCAATATAGAGAAGTCCCAACTCGTCCCATCCCAGACCATTGTCTATCTAGGTATGGAGATTCAGAGTCGAGCTTTTCGGGCTTTTCCGTCGGCCCCAAGGATCAATCAAGCCCTAGAATGCATCCAGAGCATGCTGAGAAGGAACCGATGTTCTGTCAGGCAGTGGATGAGTCTAACAGGGACACTTTCATCGCTGGCCCAGTTCATCGAGTTAGGGAGACTCCACCTCCGCCCCCTTCAGTTTCATCTAGCTGCTCACTGGAGAAAGAACATGACGTTAGAGGCGGTCTCAGTGCCTGTTTCCGAAAAGATGAGGTCTACACTGACGTGGTGGAAAAACAGCATTCTTCTCAAGGAAGGTCTACCATTAGCTGTTCAGACCCCCGACCACCGTCTCTTCTCGGACGCATCAGACACGGGCTGGGGTGCGACACTGGACAGACAGGAATGCTCGGGCACGTGGAATCAGGAGCAAAGGACACTTCACATCAACTGCAAGGAGCTTTTGGCAGTTCATCTGGCCTTGATGACCTTCAAGTCCCTCCAGCTAAGCAAGGTGGTGGAGGTGAACTCCGACAACACCACAGCCTTGGCTTACATCTCCAAGCAAGGAGGGACTCATTCGAGGAAGTTGTTCGAGATCGCAAGGGACCTCCTCATTTGGTCAAAAGATCGAAAGCTTTCGCTGGTAACGAGGTTCATTCAGGGCGACATGAATGTCATGGCAGATCGCCTCAGCCGGAAGGGTCAGGTCATCCCCACAGAGTGGACCCTTCACAAGAATATTTGCAACAGACTATGGGCCCTGTGGGGTCAGCCCACCATAGATCTATTCGCTACCTCGATGACCAAGAGGCTCCCGATGTATTGTTCTCCGATTCCAGACCCAGCAGCAGTTCACGTGGATGCCTTTCTGCTGGATTGGTCCCATCTAGACCTGTATGCGTTCCCTCCGTTCAAGATTGTCAACAGGGTACTTCAGAAGTTCGCCTCTCACGAAGGGACACGGTTGACGTTGGTTGCTCCCCTCTGGCCTGCGAGAGAGTGGTTCACCGAGGTACTGCAATGGCTAGTGGACGTTCCCAGGACTCTTCCTCTAAGAGTGGACCTTCTGCGTCAGCCTCACGTAAAGAAGGTACACCCAAGCCTCCACGCTCTTCGTCTGACTGCCTTCAGACTATCGAAAGACTCTCAAGAGCTAGAGGCTTTTCGAAGGAGGCAGCCAGAGCGATTGCCAGAGCAAGGAGGACATCCACTCTCAGAGTCTCAGTCAAAATGGGAAGTCTTCCGAAGCTGGTGCAAGGCGAATGCAGTTTCCTCAACCAGTACCTCTGTAACACAGATAGCTGACTTTCTGTTACATCTAAGGAATGTAAGATCCCTTTCAGCTCCTACGATCAAGGGCTACAGAAGTATGTTGGCAGCGGTCTTCCGCCACAGAGGCTTGGATCTTTCCTCCAACAAAGATCTACAGGACCTCCTTAGGTCTTTTGAGACCTCAAAGGAACGTCGGTTGTCCACACCAGGCTGGAACCTAGACGTGGTTTTAAGGTTCCTGATGTCATCAAGATTCGAACCGCTTCAATCAGCCTCTTTTAAGGATCTCACATTAAAGACACTTTTCCTCGTTTGCTTAGCAACAGCTAAAAGAGTCAGTGAGATCCACGCCTTCAGCAGGAACGTAGGTTTTACATCTGAAACGGCTACATGTTCCTTGCAGCTCGGTTTCTTGGCTAAAAACGAGCTTCCTTCGCGTCCTTGGCCCAAGTCGTTCGAGATCCCAAGCCTGTCCAACTTGGTAGGGAACGAACTAGAGAGAGTACTTTGCCCAGTAAGAGCTCTTAAGTACTATTTAAGACGGACAAAGCCTTTACGAGGACGATCAGAAGCTTTATGGTGTTCTATCAAGAAGCCTGCTTTACCGATGTCTAAGAACGCAGTTTCTTACTACATCAGGCTTCTGATTAAAGAGGCACATTCTCATCTGAAGGAAGAAGACCTTGCTTTGCTGAAGGTAAGGACACATGAAGTTAGGGCTGTCGCTACTTCAGTGGCCTTCAAACAGAACCGTTCTCTGCAGAGTGTTATGGATGCAACCTATTGGAGAAGCAAGTCAGTGTTCGCATCATTCTATCTCAAAGATGTCCAGTCTCTTTACGAGAACTGCTACACCCTGGGACCATTCGTAGCAGCGAGTGCAGTAGTAGGTGAGGGCTCAGCCACTACATTCCCTTAATCCCATAACCTTTTTTAATCTTTCTCTTGAAATACTTTTTATTGTTGTTTTTTGGGTTGTACGGAAGGCTAAGAAGCCTTCCGCATCCTGGTTGATTTGGCGGGTGGTCAAATTCTTTCTTGAGAAGCGCCTAGATTAGAGGTTGTGATGAGGTCCTTTAGTATGGGTTGTAGCCCTTCATACTTCAGCACCTAGGAGTCGTTCAGCATACTAAGAGGACCGCTAGGCTCAGTAAGGAAGACGTACTTAAAAAAGGCAGAGTAATAGTTCAAGTCGACTTCCTTACCAGGTACTTATTTATTTTATGTTTGTTATTTTGAATAACTGCTTAAATGAAATACGGGATACTTAGCTTCTAATGTTAACATGTTTACTGGTCTCCACCCACCACCCTGGGTGTGAATCAGCTACATGATCATCGGGTAAGATTAATATTGAAAAATGTTATTTTCATTAGTAAAATAAATTTTTGAATATACTTACCCGATTATCATGAATTTAAGGACCCTCCCTTCCTCCCCATAGAGAACCAGTGGACCGAGGAGAAAATTGAGTTCTTGTTGACAAGAAGTACTTGAGTACCTGCTCACAGATGGCGCTGTTGTGTACACCCCCACCTGTATAGCGATCGCTGGCGTATCCCGACCTTAGATTTCTGTCGGGCAACGGAGTTGACAGCTACATGATCATCGGGTAAGTATATTCAAAAATTTATTTTACTAATGAAAATAACATTTTTGCACGTCTCGGATCTCCCTTCAAACTAAGAAGCTCATTTTGCTGTAAAGTATGGAGTAGTTAGCAGGACCTTCATCCCGTTCCGACTGTGTCACTTGTGACAATTGCTTTATTTCTTATGGGGATTTTTGTGTACATTATTCAGGGAAAGTTGATTTGCTAATTGCATTTGCTCAACGTCATGGTTTGATTTTGGCAGAGAAAAAGTGCCCTAATTGTGAAAATGTGTGCCGTATAGATTACAACAAATTAGCATTCCAGTGTGATCGTAGTGTGGTTACTCGTGGGAAAAGGAAGAGGAGGTGCAATTTTTTCGTGTCTTGTTTCAAAGGTAAGTTAGATATTGAGACTAATTTGAAGTTTGTGTTCCTTTTTTTGCAAAAGGCGTTTTCATTTGAATTTGTTTCGTTTGAACTGAAACTCAATGTGGCCTTAAGGAGGGGGTCGCAGGGGGGGCGGAGCGCCCCCCCCCCCCCCCGGTAGGCCTAGGTAGGGGTACAGGGCCCCATAGGCTAGGTTAGGTGGGTGTCTTAGGTTCGGTGGTGCCCTGAAAATTACTGTGGCCTTAAGGGGGGGTCGCAGGGGGGGGCGGAGCCCCCCCCCCCCCCCCGGTAGGCCTAGGTAGGGGTACATGGCCCCCAGGGTAGGGTAGGTAGTTGTATTAGGTTCGGTAGTGCCCCGAAAAATCACTTTTCTCCTCCTCCCCCCACCCAAAAACCCCGCTTCCCACTGGGGTCCCCCATAATTGTAGTAGTAGGTTTATGCTTACATTTTCTGTGTAAGAGTTAGGTGGTTGTAGGAGGATTATCTCACAGTTTCAAGGTAACTGTAGCTCTAATTTACTGTTTTCTGGGTCGAACCTGTGACGGCCGGCGAAAAAGTCCTTCTTTGTACTTTTTCTGATATAAATCTTCCAAATATACCAGAGAAAATTAAAAGCATGGAATGCAGAGGTTACAACCCTCGCGCGAGCACCTTGTTGGTGTCGTATATCTAACAAGGGCGTTTGTAAAACACTATTCACAGGCTGTCTTCCATTTAGATAATCCCTTCATCAAAGGGGGAGGGCCGTGACAGGCCCTAGAGAACACAGTTGGGTCACCCTACCGACACCCACCACTCGCGCTCACCAGCACATCCTTCTGTGTTGGACTTGCCAGCAAAGTTTATA
>NC_090748.1:84817608-84939147 GCF_036898095.1 Palaemon carinicauda | reverse complement strand
ATGGCCGCCATGAAGGCCAGACGGGAATAATAAAACAGACTATACTGGATATAAAACAAAAGCCCGGTACAATAAAATACTGTCAAAACAAACTATGGTACTTAACATTGGAATGTGTGAAGATGGAGCTTCGGACATGACAAAATAAATCCATGACTGTTAAAAACGATCGAGAGCACCACAAATTACACACTATTCTATCAGTCCAAAAAGAAGGATGTTGTTCAGATGGCGCTCGCGTCGTGGCGTGGGTGGTGTGGCGCTGGTGGTTGGCAAGGGCCTTTGTATCGGCCCATCCCTTTGACGAAGGAATTAACTAAATGGAAGACAACCTGTGAATAGTGGATTTCACGCGCCTTTGCTTTATACACGACACCCTAAAGGTGCTCGCGCGAGGGTTGTAACCTCAGCATTCCATGCTTTTATCTTTCTCTGGTATAATTGGAAGGTTTTATCAGAAAAGGTATATAAGAAGGACTCTTTTCACCCGGCGCCACAGATCGACCCAGAAAAAGGGTTGTTATGGTCCTCTTCCTGCCGTGTTCGCTTCTCTGTTCCCATCGATGTTTTAGTGTGTACAGGTTCTCCTTGTGTCCTCACGACATGACGCAGACCTCCGACGTCGTCGACTTTCATGTACAATTCTTCAAGTTCCTGTGAACTCGTATCGTGATTTTATTTATTCTTTTTCCAAATTGCTCAATGATCCACCGACTAGCCACCATTTTATTGTCACGACACTGACAATTAATTTAAACATTAATATTCAAGATGCGGGATACACAAAGTTTAATTTGTATTGAGCAATATATTTTCAAAAATAATCATACAAAGGTCTGAGCACTTTTAGAAAGTCTAAGAATTTCAATCTTGCAATGTTGCTTTAAATAAAATACGTGCTCTTCATTTCATGGTAGCATGATACAATTATTCTTAACTTGATGAACAACGGTCAGGGGACGAAGACTTAGCATTTACGTTAATTCAATTTCCGCTCGAAAACTTCTAAGTCCAAAAGGTTTGAAATTTGTTTCTAAGTCTAAAAAGGAGGGTTCTGGTATGACAAGCAAAGGGACGAATATTTTGGGCAGCTGCTTCTACTGCTGCTTTAGGCCAGACTGATGCATGCCCGGCGGGTATCATAAGGCATCTCCGACACCGTAGGGTGTGACCTCATGACGTCAGAGGCCGAAAACCAATCAGTGTCATCCTCGTCATAGTAATCCAGTTATGTCCGGCAGGCCTACGCCCTCCTGGCCGTTGTCCGTCAAGCTCCGCCTCAAGGCCCCCCAACAAAATCTGCAAGACAAGGTGGGAGGCAGAAAACCATTCGTTGGCAATTTGGCATGGAGACAACCTCTTCTCCGGTGGATGCTGATAAATCGCATTCCCCTCAAGCGAGCTGGTGACCAGGGGTCCTTCACGTGACCACAAGCAGGGTGTACGTGACAAGAGATTTTTCCTCTTCACATGTCATTAATCCTATTCCTTCACCTGTAGTGGTAGATCCCGATCCCACTATTGCAATTGTTAATGAGTTGTCATTAAAAGATGTGTTAGTGGTGATTCAAGCGCTGGGCGCTAAAGTTGAATCTCTGGCTGCGGACAGAACACAGCTGATGTCCGATGTGCAACAATTGAAAGATGAAAGTGCAAAGAGTGCAGTGAAGTTCAGTGCAGTGGAGGGTGCGCCTGCTCGCGTCTGTCGTCCTCCTAGTCCTAGACCTCTTCCAAGCTCCCCAACCCCTGGGAGAAGGAATGTCGAAAGGCGAAAGGAGACGAGAGGCTTTAATAAACGAGCAGACGTCCCCTCGAACGTACCTGTGGGCGCCTCCCAGGACGTTCGCCCTCACCAATGGAAAGGTGAGGTTAAGTGTTTCTCGTCGTCTTTGGATGACCCCTTGCCTTAAAGAGATTGGAAGCTTGCTTCCAGACCTCTTAAGAGGACCTATGATAAGGCCTACCAACGTCCTGCTAGTTCAAGACCTGGATGTAGTCACTGGGATGCTCCAGAGCCATTTGAAAGTCCTCCGATAAAACGTCCTTATAGGACGTTGGACGCTTCCAAGGATCCTTCTATGCAGTCAGGACCAGGCTTAACCTCATTCCAGGCTCCCATGCAGCCTTCAGACTGGTTTTCACCTGCCAGGCGCTCTGTTCCTTTTAGCGATGAGGAGAACGTTGTGATTTCATCACCGATTTCACGACGTTCGGATCCTAACTTTGTTATGCTACCAGACATGCAAAGCAGGCTCTCGTCGTTTATGCAGAACTACCAGCGTAGCGACAAACCTCATATTAGCACACGTGACAGTTTAGGTCGGGATCGAGACAGCGAGCAGGCTTCTCTACAAGTTTCGAAACTTCCTGTAGGACGTGTTCTCGAACGCCCTCGTAATAGAGGATCTAAGCTTGCTGCTATCCGCTATGAACGTCCTTTAGGAAGTGATCGTGATCGTTCACCTAAGTCCGCAGTCGACAGCCCTTATATAGAACGCGAACGCCCTTACAAGAGCAAGGAGATCCTTCCTTCAGACAGTGTGCTCGAACGTCCTTCAAAGAAAGACGTTGGACATCCTGTTAAACAGGTTATTGAACGTCCTTACAAATGTGCTACCGAATGTCCTGAGAAGCAGGCTGACGTTCGTCCTTCGAAACACGGACATCCTACGAAACAGGCTGCCGATCGTCCTTCGGAACAGGCTGCTGAATGTCCTGTCAAACAGGCTGTCGAACGTCCTATAATTCAGGAAGTTTCTCACTCCGCTAATTATTTTAGTGAACATCCTCCAGGTCGTGTTTCCGAATGGAAAACAGATGAACGAGTCGCTGATCAACAAGCGGTTCGCAGGGCCGAACGCTTGTCAAGAGTTGACGGCAAGCGCGTTTCAGAGTATGATCCTGAATGTCCTATCCCATCATATTTCGGACGTTAGTTTGGATTATGATAATGAGGCTCACTCTTTTCAAGACATTGATACAGTTCAAGTACAGGAACTTCTTGACTCCGATCGAGCTGATCGCGAGCGTTCGGCTGAGCCGCAAGCGGCATGGCCTCTTGATATTATTCGCAATGATCCTGTTTCTATTGCTGTTGGCACTCAGGATATTTTTGAGAAGGAAACTGCTCTCAACCCTACTGCTCCCAAAGGAACGTTGCAAGAGAAGGACATAGAAGGCCAGCTTTCTCCTATGGAGTTTGATGATGTTTCAGAAGACGAGGACTCAGTTTCTTTTCGTCATTCTGCCGACTTGAAAAAACTGATGAAAGTTTTTACGGATGAGTTCTCAGACTTTTTTGTGCCTGTGGTTCCACGTTCGCCTCCGTCTGAGTTTACTTTTTGGAAAGCCTCTAAGAAAGCTTGCTTTACCAAGATGGTGTTATTGCGCTCATCTAAGAGAGCTCTTAAATTGATGGGTGACTGGTCACAGTCTAAGAAAGCCTTAGTGAAAAGCAGCTTTCTCCTTTCCTCCGGCTAGACTGGCTTCGAGGTCTAGTATCTGGTATGAGACAGGAAAAGTTCTCGGCTTGGGGATACCTGCCTCTGCCCATGGAGATTTCTCAAGCCTCTTAGACGCTCCTCGTCAGTCGGCCATGAAGACGACCAAGATCTTTTGGTCTACTTCAGAGATGGACCACCTACTCAAGGGAATTTTTCGAGCCTTCAAAGTTTTTAACTTCTTAGACTGGACACTTGGAGCTTTGGGTAAAAAAGTTGAGACTTAAAGAGGGGGATACCTCTGCCCTGGTCCATTTGATGTCTTGCATGGACAAGGCTTTGAGGGATGGATCCAACGAACTAGCAGCGTTCTTTTCTGCAGGCATCCCTAAGAAAAGGGATCAACTTTGCTCATTTCTTTCGCTGAGGGTTACTCCCTTTCAGAAGTCCGAGCTGTTGTATGCGCCTCTTTCTCCATTGTTGATCCCACAAGAACTTATCAAGGAGATTTCGGCAGCCTTAGCTCAAAAGGCTACTCAGGATCTTGTCTCTAAGACAGCCAGAAAAGCTCTTCCACCCTCATTTACCAGTCGCAAGCCTAAGGAAGAAACTTTCCCTAAGTTTTCCCAGCCCTTTCGAGGGAGATATTCCAGCAGGGGTAGTTCCAGACCTGCTACTAGAAGGAGTAAGAGAAGAGGCTTCAGAGTAGGGCGAAGTAGAGTCTGACTGCTTTCACCTTCAGGCAGTAGGAGCCAGACTACTCAAATTCTGGCGAGCATGGGAGAAGAGAGGAGCAGATCAGTGGTCTATACAGATCTTGAAGGGGGCTTACAAGATCCCCTTTCAAGGGAGCCCTCCTCTGGTCTTAGTTCCTGTGGATCTCTCTCCCAGATACAGAGAGGAGGCAAAGAGACAAGCTCTATCGAACCAAGTATCTCTTATGTTAGAAAAGGGGGCCATAGAGAAGGTACAGGATATTTGTTCACTGGGTTTCTAGAACCATCTGTTCCTGGTACCCAAGAACTTGGGGGATGGCGTCCAGTCCTGAACGTGAGTGCGCTGAACAAGTTCATCATGAAGACGAAGTTCTCTATGGAGACTTCGAAGTCAGTGCTAGCAGCAGTAAGGAAGGGCGACTGGATGGTCTCTAGTCCTTCAGGACGCCTACTTCCACATCCCTATCCATCCGAGCATCAGACCTTACCTAAGGTTTGTCTTCATGGGAGATGTCTTTCAATTCAGAGCCCTATGCTTTGGCCTTTGCACAGCACCTCAGGTCTTTACGAAGCTCATGCTAAATTTAGCAAAGATCCTCCATTCAAGGGGCATAAGAGC
Organism: Palaemon carinicauda; assembly: GCF_036898095.1. Classification (NCBI taxonomy): domain Eukaryota; kingdom Metazoa; phylum Arthropoda; class Malacostraca; order Decapoda; family Palaemonidae; genus Palaemon; species Palaemon carinicauda. Next base: position 84,934,372 of record NC_090748.1, on the reverse strand, counting down.
CCCCTCTATCTTGACGACTGGCTTCTCAGAGCGCACTCATACGATCACTGCCTGAAGGATATTCAGACAACATTGGACCTTTTAAAAGAGCTGGGTCTCCTTGTAAACAAGGAAAAGTCTCTCTTGGTTCCATCTCAAGAGATTCTATATTTGGGGATGACGATACGGAGTCAGATTTTTCGAGCTTTTCCGTCTCCCTTAAGGATGGAACAAGCCAGATTGAAACTAAAATCATTTCAAAGCAAGAACATATGTTCAACAAGGAAGTGGAAGAGTCTAGTAGGAACCCTCTCCTCCTTGGAACAATTTGTTCCACTAGGAAGACTGAACATTCGTCCTCTCCAGTTCCATCTCAACAGCCATTGGAACAAGGAGAGAGACTTGGAAACGATGTCCATTCCAATCACAAACTCTATCAAAGACTGCCTTCGGTGGTGGGAAGAACCAAACAAGTTCCAGGAAGGTCTTGACCTATCAGTAAAGAGCCCAGACCTTGTGTTATGCTCCGACGCCTCGGACACAGGATGGGGAGCAACCCTAAACAAGTTGGAAGTCTCGGGACTATGGTCAGAGATCCAAAATTCTTTGCATATAAACTACAAGGACTTGCTGGCAGTTCTATTAGCCCTCAAAAGTTTCGAGGAATTAGTCTCCAACAAAGTGGTTCAGGTCAATGCGGACAACACGACAGCATTGGCGTACATCTCAAAGCAAGGGGGAACCCACTCGATATCTCTGTACGAGACGGCAAAGAATCTCCTTTTGTGGGGCAAGAGAGAGGTACATTATCCTTCTGACAAGGTTCATACAAGGGGAGAAAAACGTAATGGCAGACAGCCTCAGCAGACGAGGTCAGATCCTACCAACAGAGTGGACACTCCACCTTCATGTTTGCAAGAGCTTGTGGTGCTTTGGGGTCATCCATGCGTAGATCTCTTTGCAACCTCAAAGACAAAGAGGTTAGAGGCGTATTGCTCCCCTGTACCGGATCCAGAAGCAGTCCACATAGACGCGTTTCTTTTGGACTGGTCCAACCTAGATCTGTACGCCTTCCCACCATACAAGATCCTGTATAAAGTAGTACAGAAATTTGTAACATCCAAAGGAACCAGGATGACCCTAGTGGCTCCCTCTTGGCCATCAAGAGAATGGTTCACAGCGGTACTGGAATGGCCGGAAGACACTCCAAGAATACTTCCATTAAGAGTAGATCTACTCAGACAACCCCACTTGGAAAGATTCCATCAAAATCTCCACGCTCTTCAGCTGACTACCTTCAGACTATCAAAAGACTCACTAGATCTAGAGGCTTTTCGAAGGAGGCAGCTCAAGCCATTGCAAGAGCAAGAAGAACTTCGACTATCAAAGTCTATCAATCCAAGTGGGAAGTGTTTAGAGAGTGGTGTAGAGTCAACTCTCTTTCCTCATCCAGTACCTCTGTAGCTCAAATTGCGGATTTCCTGCTATATCTTCGAAGGAAGTGCAATTTCTCCTCCTCTATTATTAAAGGTTATATGAGTATGTTAGCAACTGTGTTCAGACATAGAAACCTTGACCTTTCTAACAATAAGGATCTGCAAGAACTTCTCAAGTCTTTCAAGACTACAAAACAACGAAACCAAGATTCTCCAGCCCGGAAATTGGATATAGTTTTGAAGTATCTTATGAGCGACAGGTTTGAGCCACGGGGTTCAACTTCTATGAAAGACCTTATTATGAAGACTTTATTTTTGGTCAGTCTTGCAACAGCCAAAAGAGTGAGTGAAATACATGCGTTTAGCAAAAACATTGGATTTCGTAATGGTAAAGCTGTCTGTGCCTTACAATTAGGCTTTCTTGCCAAAAATGAACGCCCTTCTCAACCTTAGCCCAAAGCATTCGAGATTCCAAATCTTACGGATCTGGTTGGAGAAGAGGTGGAAAGAGTCTTGTGCCCAGTAAGAGCTCTGAGATGCTACTTGGATAGAACAAAAGATTTACGAGGCAAGTCTGAATCTTTATGGTGCTCAGTCAAAAAGCCCTCTTTACAGATGTCTAAAAATGCCTTGTCATATTTTATCAGGCTTTTGATTAAGGAAGCACATTCATTGTAATGAATCGGACCTTGGACTTTTAAAGGTCAAGACTCATGAAGTCAGAGCAGTCGCAACGTCGGCAGCATTCAGGCAGAACAGATCACTACAAAGCATAATGGACACAACCTTCTGGAGGAGCAAATCTGTGTTCGCATCATATTATCTGAAAGGTGTTCAGACTCGTTACGAGGACTGTTACACTCTGGGTCCATTCGTAGCGGCGAGTGCAATAGTGGGTGAAGGATCCACCACTATGTTCCCATAATCCCAATAACCTTTTCTTCTCTTGGTACTTTTTTATGGTTTTCGTTTTTATGGTTGTGTGTGGAGATTGTTTCAGTCTTCCACAATCATTGATTTTGTCAGGTGGTAAAATTTGTTCCTTGAGAGCGCCCGGAACTGGTTATTGGAGGAGGTATTGAGGTATTGACACCGGTTTGACAGTCCCTTCGAGATCTTCAGCCCCCTGGGAGGACCGCTGGATCTCATAAGGCTTAGCAGACATAAGAGTATCATTGAAGTCAGCTTCCTTATCAGGTACGAACCCTTAAGTTTGTTTTAATTAACTCTTAAGTGAATTCCAGATATACTAGCTGTCTCTAACTTCTAACCTTCCACCAAAGATGTTAATCAGCTATATATATATAACTACCAGGTAAGTCTTATGTTTAAAAATGGTATTTTCATTATAAAATAAATTTTTGAACATACAGTACTTACCCGGTAGTTATATACTGTATAATTTTAGTCCCACCCTTCTCCCCTCTTAAGAGACTAGAGCCATGGAATATATGAGGGTTTCTGGAATGGTTCCCAGGTACCTCGCTATGGCGCAAGGGTGGTACACCTGGCTATCCAATTGGCGATTGGTGCGAGTTTTGAATTTTCTGCCGTGACGTCAGGGACTTGAGCTATATATATAACTACCGGGCAAGTATGTTCAAAAATTTATTTTATAATGAAAATACCATGTTACAGGGTAATTAGTAAAAGTATCTCAATAAACCAAAAAAAATTATTCCCTACAAGAAAATGCAGTATTTCTTCTGTTATTGTAAATTTTGATAATCATTACATTTTAATATAGAACAAATTGTGAGCTATGGCATCTGTATAGATTCCATGAGTCACAAGACGATGTATTACACAGTAATTACACCCTTCGGCCTTCAGTCCTTAGCACAAACCTCTTATCTAGTGCACTTGTGGGTTTGACCTGACATTCACTCTTTTTTACGTCTGTTTTCTTCGGTTTTGGCAAGAATTTCATCATGCCAAAGAGGAAAACACAATTTCAATATCTTGCCAACATAAGGAAGAAGAAAATTTGCTCTCTAATAAGAGTTCAGAAGTGGGTAATACTGGCAAAATTAGCTGAGTTAGTGAAGGAGAGAGATGGAGCGACTGTCTAAGAAGCATGAAGTTGAGCAAAGGGATTTTCATTTATGATTAAATTATGGTAAATAACTTTATATTGGCTTTTTAATATCCAAAAAGGAACATGAAATTCATAATTATCATGATTTATTAATAATGTCTTGTAAAAATCTGAAGAAAAACTTTGAATGCCTGTATCTTGAAACTATACTTATTGACCTTCAAATTCTATAATCACCCTTAGTTTTAAAGCTATAGCATTGAAATTTGGTATATAACTTAAAAAGAAATCATAAAACAATCAAATGTCGCACATTTCCAATTTTACTTTTTCAGTATTTTTTTTCTTAATTTTTTCCCTGATTTTTAGATTTATTTTTTACCATAAAGAAAAAAATTCATATCTAGAAAAAAAAATTACTTTTAGAAAAAAACTCATTTGATTGGAGGTATACATCAGGTCTATATAGGGTAGTAATCCCAGGTCTTAATATTAACTATCAAGGGAGAAGATAGAATTTGAAAAACTCATTTTCAGGATAAATCGCCCTGGCGTTGCAAAACCGAAGGTCAGAGGCAAAGATCCTATGCAGTTTGGAGGTGTCCTAAGTCACCTTATTAATTTCTATGAACGTCAAAGTCCTATCCTTAAAAAACGGCATTACCTGGCCGCCCCCCTTAATGGCTAGTCTTCCAGCTCTGCCAATAGATGATTCCTATTAAATAGCTCAAGGTTTGTATGTTAGGAAATGTATACAAATTACTTCCAAATTTGTCTTACTTTAAAATTTCTATTCCAGGTGGTATTCAATGTTTGTGACCTTGGGGTGTGTATAACATGCGCGTTGTCCCAGGCAAGGTAAGCTATTCCTACGGCACATTTATGTCGAGGGAGGACACAGACCCTCACCGTTTTTGCCCTTCGTATAGATGACACTCCTGCACAGAGCTTCCTCTTGCCCAGCGTGTAGGGAGTGGCCATCCTCCCAGTGGGAGTGGATTGTTAGGAGGACGGAGTTTAAAAGGGATTCTTTGCCTTCGGGGTCTTCCTTGAGGTCCAAGATGTTCTGTCTTCTTTCTGTGTCCTAGCACCCTCCTCTCTAACTTTGCATCTTTTGTGGCCGTCCTTGGGATTCTCAGGTCCCCAATCGAAGAACCGGTTTTTGAAGGTGTTGGCCAGGGATTCACAGCTGGAGTGTTTCTGCTCCTGTTAGGGTTGGCTTTGTCATTTATTCCTCTGGAGCTGATGGGGGATATTCCCTCCTGTAGAGTCTTGTGCCCTCTGGACCTTCATTCTCTGTAGATCCACCCCCACCTGAAGATCTGCGGGGTAGTATACTCTGGCGAATACCGCCCCAGCCCACTCTCCCTTCGGAGTCAGGGTGCTCGCTAATCTCGCTCAGCGCGAGAAATATCTTGGTCATCCTTTCGTCTCTGAACTTGCCATCCCTCCAAGGCTTAACAGCAAACACTCGTAAGTGCAAGAGGTTGTCATCACCTGGGAGTACACCTCCTCAGAAGCACTTGTGCACTGTAGCTCTTCAGAGCTGAGCTCTCCGGAGCTCCTAGGTGATCCTTGCGATCTCCTGGCAACCCAGCGTGCACCAAACCTTGCTGTTCCGGTCTCGTGTGAATCTTGTTAGTCTCAAAGCTACGCAGTCTTGTGAGCTCTCAGCTTGCCAGATAGGTTTGAGAGAGCAGAGCAACACTGCTTGCAATTGCAAACCAACTGTCTTGCTTACTGACATCTGAGCGCAACCTACCTTAGGTAGGTTGCGAGACAGATGATTTAGTGTGTGAGACGGCCTCGTTCACTTTTTAGCCGCGCTCATTTTACGAGCCATGATCCATTGCACAATTGCTTACAAGTGGCTCCACAATCCCTAGTGATTCGTTATTGTCTGCGATCATCTGTCTCTACACTAGGAGGGTCTTCTCACTTCACTGGTGCCACTCCGGCTGGCTCTCGCTTGAGGTCATAAGCAGTCCATCCATGAGCCAGCGGCACCAGGGTTGTCTCGTGAGAACTCCCGTAGGCGATCCTTAAAGCAGTGGCCCCCGTCGTCCCTGCTTCTCAAGATCCTTTGACAGACCCAGTTTCCTCTATCCCTGGGAAGGTAGCTGTATCTTTGTGATCCTCGGGTTCCCTCTGACCAGAGGTTGCATCACGCTGCTGCCATCGCCAACTTGCCCCACGTCCACTTTTGTAGGGCCCACGGTTTCTATGTGGCTACGTCACCAGGAAGTACAAAGTGTCAAGGCCAAGTCATTCCACTTTGATCCTTTATGGGAGAAATTAGGCATATGACCATTAAACCTGATCAGAGGCATTAGCAGCCTAGGCAGGTTACCCCTCCACGGATGATACCTTTCATCACAAGACCCACAGGGCATAGAGATCTCTGAGGGAGATTACATTTGTGGACTTTATAGGAGTTCACTCTCACCTTCTCTTCTGTGGCACCTTCCATTCCAGTAAAACTCTTAAAGAGGTTTTGGGACGAGGCGGTATCCAGCATTCTTGCCTCTTTCACGGGTAAGTTCCATAAATGAAAAGATAACTCTTTCGAAGAATTTGGCTACCAGACTCGTGGAGGATCTCAATCTTCAGTAGGTTCATCTAGAAGTGGCTACGGTGTCGGCTCAGGAGGTCAGCTCTTACCCTCTTAGGCCTAGTTCCTATATGGTGCAACCAGACAATGACAAACTTACAGATTAAGGTGATTCAAATAGCAATCTTCCTCCACCTGCTAGTCCTAAGGTTAATGACACAGAGGAGGCCAAATCTGAATCAACCTAAAAGCAGGTTTTTGTTTGCACTCGATTGAAAAATTAACTTGGAGGGAGAGGGCCCTTACTTCCCTCCTTAGGGGAAAGACATAGTCATAGACCTTCTATGCCACTCTTCTAGGGCCAACAGACAACGCTTCGTTACTGTGATCAGAGTTGGCTGCCTGTTCCATTTCCAAGATAGGCTTGTAAATCTCTGCGAGAAACCACAACCTTAGGGTGAGCAAATCATCAAAAATACTTTCTTCTTGGTTTGTTTGACGAGGAAGTACTATAACGTCCAGGACGACTTCACTTTTCCGCTGCCATTAGATTAGGAGTGTTGGCCTTGTGGCAAGGCTCGACTTTGGAGAAACTATCAAATCAGTCTGCAAGTTATTGGCTGCAGAGGTCCTGAATATGGAGAGGTTGATGAAGCCGACCTTTCTGACTTCTTCATGGATGACTGTGGGCTATTTAGCCACAACGTTAGATCTGTCTGACCCATAGAATAGTAGTGTTATGTTTAAGAAAATCATGCTTACTAAGAGCTATGGAATTCTCGTCTTGCAACACTGCGACCCAGTTGGCAAATTGGTTAATGAAGAGGTGTGGTGCTATCTCATCTCCAGGTTTCAGAGACAGGTGCCGAGGAGAGAGGCTCTTCTTCGTAACTCCTCCATTAAGATCTCCCCCTTTGTTTCCACTTGAGGACATGGAGGCTGTTATAGAGAAGTGGAGCAAGGTAAGTCAGGACTCGCTTCTTCTTTGGCCTGTAACATCCCGACCAGCCGCCTTGGTACCTATAGCATCTAGAGCTTATCCTGTGGTGAGGCAATTCCACAAGACCCCTAAGGATACTTCAAGGTAGAACACCTCCAAGAAATTTATCTCTTTGCAAGAAGCATATAGGACAAGGGGGGGAGAAGCTGGGAGATAGTGGTGCTCTCGGTATGGGTCCCTTCCTCCTGCTATACCAACAGTTGGAGGATGCCTGCAACTCAGATGTCAGTAGTAGCAATGCCATGGGCCAAAGCTTAGATGGTCACTATCCTACACAAAGGTTATGTCATCTTGTTCACCAACTCTCCCCCTACCCTCCCCTGCCCTTACCAGACATAATGGAGAAGGGCACTCTTCAGTTCAGGAGGCCCTCGAGTTCCCAGACTGCTTCAGTCGACTCTCTTGTAGAGAAGGCGTTGGAGGGCTGGAGACCAGTCGTAGACCACTCAAGTCTTAAAAGAGTTTATTCGTCAGACTCTGTTCGAGATGAAGACCGTAGCCACAGTCAGTCAAGCTGTAAGACTGAGACTTATGACCATGTTGGGTTTAAAAGACTGTTACTTTCAGATCCCTACTCGTCTGTCTGCAAGTACGTACCAATTCCAAGTGCTGTGCTTCGGTCAGTCAACAGCCCCCTCCCCCCAAGTATTCACTTGTGTTTTCACCCTAGTTGCAGTTTGGGCACATGCCAATGCCATTCCTCTCCTTTGCTATCTAGACAATTGGATAGTTCTGGCATACTCTGTGGAGACCTTTCTTCAACATCGAACAATGTTCTTGAGTTTTGTCATTATCTGGGGATCTTGGTGAACTTGAGTTGGAGAAGTCCTCTCTCGAGCACAAACAGAACCTGGTATATCTGGCCATGCAGATGGACTCCTTACGAGGGAAAGTCTCCCTGTCGCTGGAAAGAATAGCAAGACTCGAGGAACTGGCTCGCCATTTCGTGGTGCGTAGCTCGCTACAACCTCATCTGTGGAAGTGCCTGCTAGGTGAGCTGGCCTCATTAGAGCACCTAGTGGGCAACAGTCTCCTTTGCATGCGGTCACTTCTGTGGTAGCTGAAGACCTTTTGATCTCAGGGCAGGGATCTTTCCTGGATGTTCATTCCAGTGGTATCAGAGCAAAAGGAATGCCTGAGTTGGTAGAACTTGGATTCAAATCTTCCCAGATAAGTAGATCTTTCTCCTCCTCCGAAATTGATGCTCCATCATGTACGCATCAAAAGATGGGTGGGGCGTTCACCTTCTACCTTAGCTCCTCATGGGACTATTAGCAGTCGTTGAGGGCAGTGGTTACGGTGTCACATATACAGGGATTAAAATAAAAATATTATCTAGGTTAGGTAAATGCGCAGTAAGGCGGCGGTTGCTGACCCATGACCTCTTCTCCACGATCCCTGGGCAGTGTGCAAAGTAGTTTGAACTGACTTGTGTCCTTGTTTAATATCTGCAGACCAAAGCATTCGTGTATTGAATCTGTTTCCATGTCAACAGGATCATCGGAGAGAGGGGACGAAAAGGAGGCGAGAACCGGCCTGATGCGGTTGCATCACCTGCCACCGCTATCCAGAGACCAGATAAGCCCTCATACACCCAATGTGTGAGAAATAATAACAGCTGGGAAGCCAAGATTAGGCAGTCGGAGTCCAAGTTCAAGTTGGATTAGAGTCCAGGTCAAGCTTGAGTTATGAGTGGGCAACCCTCAGTAGGCTCATCTGCCATGGTAGGCTTATCTCAGCCATGGCTGGGGTCGATACGCCATGAGACGTCCAATAACTGTCCTTTTTTTTTTTTTGTTGTAACAATCTTATTCATGTAACCGTTACCCTCTCTAAGTCCGTTCTCCATGAGCGTGTCTGTAATTTACACTCAATTCAGTGTTAACTTCCATATGATCATTTTACCTTAAACTGTTCCTGTCATTTAAAAGTCAGTGAGAGACTTATATTTCCTTAGTTTTTAAATTAGAGAAATTGAGTGTTTTGTTGAAGATGTACTTAAATCATTTATTCACTAAGAAGATTTCTGCTCATGTTTCTTTGAAAATTAACAATAAGTCCTCTAAAGATGTAAAAGTTGTCTAATTCACCACCTCCCAACATTTATTATTTAATTGCCACATACATAGAGACAACGGTGTTAATTTAGGATGAACGAAAAAGGAATAACTTCCCTTTTCATTTCTTCTTCTTCCCTTCTCTTAGGGCATACTATCCTAACACCCTGTTTGCTGGAACTCTAAGACTGTAGGTAAGCCGCATGTCGCTTATAGCTAGAGTAATATATATATATATATATTTTACCTGTTGCGTCCCCACTACTTACGAGCGGTATTAGGGATGTCGGTTCTCGATGTGTACATTTACAAACCTGTTGATTATAAATTATACAGCCTATGACAATGTTTCATTCTTGCAATCATATTCACTTTCGCAGTCGGTCAACCGGGTGGTATTAAAAGGGCCTCTGGTTTGAGGTGCCAGGATGCTCATCCCTAGCATTTTCATGTTCTAATGCAGCAATCCCGGGTCCAAAAGTTTCATTCTGTTGAATGGGCTTCTTCCCAATGAAGAATGTAAGGTTTGTATTTTGTGTGAGAACAAATTACATTTTGAAGCAATTTATATTTTTTCTAACACAAATCTGTAGTCCTTTACACATACTTCACCTGCTCTCACCTAACCACTGGGGAAATTCTTGTCTGCAATCAAATTGAAGAACTAGAGGTTTGTTTAGTAAGGAAAAAATACAAAATAAAAGTTTGTTATTTTTACTACATTGATGAATCTATAGTGTCTGTTTTACACTATCCCTAATATTTCATGTATAATACGCATACTGTGTACTGTATATACAAAACAGGGAGGGACTATTATGGTAGTGAATCTTATATACAGTATCTTTATCCCAGGCAGTAACAAAAGTCCAAGGTAATCACATACAATATGAGTGTTCTTATGCTAATGCAAACCTTCATCCTTTACTAGAAGTATATTAGTGTAGCAGGAAATAGACTTGGAATTTATATACAGTAAAAGGTGTCGGTAGTTACTGGTGGGTGGCAGGGAACCCCTATGCCCTCTTTAGGACATTGACTAGACACTGATTTCAGCCCCAGCATCCAGAGGACAGTTGTGCTGTTCTAAAGGGACTGGCTTCCATGGTGTTTTGACTCACCAACTTTCAGAAATCTTAAATCGTTTTATTGCTTCTATGTATGCATGAACATATCGTACATGCTCTCCAGAAGTTTCAGCCTAATATTTTTACAAATAATGAAAATATAGCGGTCTTTGAATGATGACATCATCTTTACTGCGTCGTCTGCGTGACACTGACAGAGTAATCTTCGTGTTTATTTTTGCATATGTATAGCAATTTTTTTCACTTGGGTTTCAAAATCTTGTACGTCTGGCAGAAATAGACGGCATTGGTAGAAGGTAGGTGAACGAAATCTACATCCTACGAGAACAGCAGTTAAGAGTTCCCAAAGATGTACAGTGAGCCCTCGCTACTTCGCGGTTCGACCATCGCGGATTCACCACTTCGCGGATTTTTTTCATAACCCATATATATACTGTATAAACATATCGCGGATTTTCCGGAAATTTCGAAAATACCGCGATAAATGAAAGCCCCCAAATACAATATTTCCTTAACTGTAATTCCATTAATACTGTAATTAGTAATATCTGCTCTTACTGATGGTTCATTGCATTACATATGACATATAATTCAGTACAGAAAGAAATAAAACACGAAAAGAGAATGTGATCATACGATAATTCTGTATACAGTACGTAGTAAAATTAAATCGAACATGAAACGCAAATCAGATGCAGTCATACCGTATTAGAATGGTGTAAGGCTGCTGATGGCTACTACTGTACTACAAATGTAACGGATGTGCATCTTTTCCATGAATCTTGTATGTATACGTACGTAGTACTGCATCCAATAATATTTTTGTTGCAAAAATCACATCTCGAATAAGCGTACGAGAGAGAGAGAGAGAGAGAGAGAGAGAGAGAGAGAGAGTGTTTTGAATTGGTAACTACTACGTAGCATATAAGACGGATTGTGATTGGTTCAAGCGCTGATAGATGACGAATCAGAACCCAAGTTTTGTAATCTAGCCTGTGATTGGTGTTTTGACCGCTTCTCCAACCTCCAGCATCTTTTCGCGGCCACTTCGTTTGCCGCTCTCTCGCCGTGTAGATGCTGCTACGTTATTGTGAACTTTAATCTGTGCTGTGCGTGACTGTTTTAAGTTGAACTTTTTGTTGAACTTTCTGTTTTATGAATAGAACTTACCTGGCAGTTATATATATATAGCTGAGTCTCTGACTGCGGCAGAATTAAATCGAAAATCGCGGCAACCGCCTTGTGGTGGTTGTGTGGTTAGATGGTTAACAACCCTTACAGGATGGTACTTGGAATCATTCCCATTTTCTGTTCCTCAGATTATCTCTGCCGGCCGGATCGACAACATCGTTGGTCCGCCTTTCAGAGTTTTTCGGATCGCTTTCCCTTCATCGCCTTTTTGGACTTCGTTTTTGGTGAAGTACACTGTGTTGGGATTTGGCAATCGTGTTGTTTTTGTTTTTTGTCTTTTTTCCTTTATTATCATGAGTGAGAAAATTCATTATCGTGTTTGTGCGAATGATATTTGCAAGGTGAGGTTGCCGAAACTTTCGGTTGACCCTCACACTATCTGTATGGGTTGCAGGGGGTTTGAATGTGCTTTAGATAATAAGTGCAAGGAATGCGAGGTTTTAAGTGATAATGATTGGTTAGCTATGCAGCGCTATGTGCGCAAACTCGAGATTGATAGAGTTAGAAGAGCTAAATCAAAGTCAAAGTCTGCTAGTGAGCCTAGCTTAGATTTATCTATTGACCCTTTGCTTGTAACCCCTTTGGAAGGTATTCCTTCCCCAAATGTAGTGACTCCTACCCCTTCTACAGGACCTGTGCCTACGGATGACTCTGGGTATGCTAAATTAGCTGCTGAATTGGAGGCCATTAAAGCACAGTTGGAGGCCTTTAAAGGTAAGGGTGTTGGTGAAATTAGTGCTTGTGAAAGTGCAGTGGAGGTGGCGACTGATCGAATCTGTCATACCCCTAGGTCTAGACCTCTACCAAGCTTCCAGGACCAAGGGAGAAGGTACGTCGAAAGCCGAAAGGGGGTGAGAGGTGCTTATCCTCGGTCAGTCGTCGCCTCAGACAGTCCTGTTGCGATCGCCCAGGCTGCTCTTGACCGCCGTAGGAAAGGCGTGTCGGATACGTTTGTGTCTTCGCCTGATCGTTCTCCCAGACGTAATTGGCGTTACGAATCAAGACCAATGAAGAGAGGGTGGAACCGGGACGTGCAGTCTCGTTCTCCCTCTCCCGGTTCGAGTAGCAGAGACCCTGATCCTTCGGAAGACGATTTCGATGTTCCTGTTAAAAGGGCGAAACAGAGAGTCCTTAGCCCAGTTAATCCTGCTAGACTCCCTGCTTCTTCTGCCAGCGCTCCCAGTCAAGCCGTACGACAACTGCCGTCTTCGGCACCGCGAGAGCCAGCGGAGGTTGCTAAAGCTTTCATGGTTGTTATGCAGGAACAACTTTCATCGTTAGTTAAAGCTTTCAGCCACCCTTCTCAGTCCGTCAGACGTAAGGACGTCTCTTTGCCTGTTAAGAGATCTTCTTCTAAGAGAGATTTTAGTATCTCTCCCAAGAAACCTCTGCGCACTTCGTCGGCCGTACGACAACGTGCACCCTCTTCATCGGCACGCTGCCAAGAATTTCCTTCCCCCCCCCTCCCGCCGCCAGGACGATACTGCCTCTCGTTCTCGGCGCCGTGACGATTCCGTTTCCCTTTCGAAACACCTGGACGTTACTGCCTCGTTTCTTAAGAAACAGGATGAATGCAGTCTGCATTTTCAAGGCTACGGCAGCCTGCATCTAAAGGACGCTTCCGTTTCTCGTCATCGTGACGATACTGCCTCTCGTCATTGTGACGATACCGCTGCTCGTCATCGTGACGATACTGCCTCTCGCCGACTGGATGTTAGCGGCGCTCGGCGCCAGGATTCAAACAGCTCTCGCTGCCAGACTGCTGGCAGCCCAACTCTTTGGGATGTTATCCTTGAGCAGGACCTCGAAGATATTTCGGAAGAGGAAGAAAAACCTGCCGACTCTTCTAGCGATTACAAGGTTCTTTCTCGCTCTCTTTTGGAACTTTATGGGGAGGAATTTTTAAATATTAAACTTAGCCGGTGATTATATAATAGCTGACGTCTCCGACGGCTCGACAGAATCCAAAAACTCGCGAGCGATCGCCATGAAGGTAGCGGGTGTGCCCACCAGCGCCGACTATCGGCCAGATACCGCATATACATGTAAACAGCTCCAGTTCTTCTCTGTCGGTTTCATCGACAAGTCGATTCCACTCGCTATTATGACCTCGTTTTCTACCGAATTGGTGAAGTACTTGGTTTTGGTTTTATTGCTTTCGCCGTGTTGGATTATTCAATACTATCCTCAAAAGAAATGCTTTTGAAAGGAGAGTAAAAGTGTTTTGCCCTTGCTCTTTTATCTCTGGTTTTTTCCATAGAGTAAAGATGTACGGAAGTGTGTTTTAGGCTTTTAGCAATTATCTTATCACGTTATAAATTGTTGTTGTTAATTATAGATTTTCCTCTATATATTTTATATCTCACCCGCCTTTATTAAGCCTCTTCGATTAGCTTTCCATTTATACTAAACATCAAGATAAATTTTATGTTTTGTTTATATGCGGCCTTACCTATTCCTCCCCTAGTCCGAGAGTAGGCGGTCCTAACTTGGAAACCGAAGTTAAACAACGTTGAGCCCATTCAACTTTTATTTTCGTTAAGTTTAAATCATTTGCTCTGTAAGAGTTATGAAACGAATATTTTTTAGTAGATATTTTATGAAAGATTTTCTTTGAATAGTCTTCGTGCTGTTTCAAAGATTAACTAACGTTTGGTTTATTTATGCTACGCAGTTTGCGCTCTATCGTGACGATAGAGAAAGAGAGAATCACGGTTTCACTTTGCAGAAAGAGTAAATCGATTTTGACGTTTTGTTCATTCTTCTTTCAAACTGAAGTGTTTTAAATACTAATTTAAAGGAACTTGTTAATTTTCAATTTCTTAGTCCTTTCAGTTTTTTCCTTTGGTCAAATAACCTGTTTATTGACGAAGGGTGAATGGGCTTTTCTCTTCTGTGTGAAATCAAGAGAGAGAGAGAGAGAGACGGAGAGAGAGAGAGGAAAAGAGAACGATCCGATCTTTATTCTCGTCCCAAGTAAGGAGTTTGGGAGCGAGTAACGTTCTCGATTCAGTTTTTTACTCTCGTCCCAAGTCTCTGTACGGGGAGAAAGGATAAAACGTTTTTAGTTTTTATTCTCGTCCCAAGGCACTGTACGGTGAGAGATTGAAAACGTAGTCTTTAATGAACTAGTGTTTAGTCTCCTCCCCAGTCACTGATCCTTTTAACTTTATATATTTCCGTTTTATTCGATATATATGTTTACTGATTTTTGCTTGTAATAATGTGCTTACATTATACGACTCATTTCGCAATTATAACCTTTTGAAGTAAGGGAGAATTGCGTGCTTCAGGTAGAAATCAGTTTTATTCATGCCTAATGTGAAATTATCGAAAAATACGATATCAGTGAAGTAAGTGCAAAAACAGAAAATCGTAGTGATAAAGTGATAATTGCGCAAAGTGTTTTTTAGTGTTGCGACCGAGGGTTCGTCTGTTCGTGCTTGTCGTTCACCTAGTCCGAGACCTCTTTCAGGCTCCCATGCTACCAGGGAGAAGTAATGTCGTAGGACTTATGGGGACGAGAGGCTTTAACCAACGAACAAACGTTCCCTCTATGGTATCGGGCGTGTCTCGCAAGATCGCCCCTACCATAAGACGAGCGAGGCTGTTTTTCTCCTTGTCATCCGAAGGCTTCTCGCAAAAGAAACCTTGGAGCAAAGTTTCTAGACCCTTAAAGCGGAAGTCAGTCCCTTCAGGACAGGTCCAGCGTCCTGGCTGTAGCCATGGGGACAGCTCTGACCCTTTGCAGTCGTCGGAAGACGGTTCGCCTATTAAACGCAAGCGTAACACGGGGTCCGAGGGTCGCGGTAAAGACAATGTTTTGCCAACACAGACGTTACCGTCGTCTCGGCCCGTTCCGACTCCCGTTGATCCTAAATGGGTTGTCCTGCAGGACATGCAGACTAAGCTTGCCTCCCTTATGGAGAAGTATGACGTTGAGCAGGTTCACGATGAACCTTCGCTTTCGAGTCGCCGTTACGCTAAACGAGACTCTGGCCGTCAGCCGCCCAAATGAGCATTTACTCGTCCTTTTGACGTTATGAAACGTGATGTCGGTAGTTTGTCACGTCAGTCACGTGACTTGGATCTTCACTTGCTGCAGTCCCGTGTTGACTTTCAGCCGCTGCCGCAGCCTCGTGTTGACGTTCAGCCGCTGCCGCAGTCTCGTGTTGACGTTCAGGACGTTCGCCAACCAGCTCAGTTGCCTTGTTTTGACGTTGAACGTCAAGCACCGCAGTCAAGAGTTGTTTTAACTGCTCAATCTAGGCAGTCAAGGCAGTCTCGACGACGTCGAGCGTCCTCCCGCACCGGTTGTTGTTGCTGGTCAGTCCTTTAAGCAGTTACATGACGTAGCGTCCTTGACTGCTACTGATGCTCCTTTGCGTGTGGACTCTGCTTGTCAAGCATTGCCACCCCGGCAGGTCTCTCCCTTGCTTGAGACTCGGCAATTGTCGGACGAGGTTCCTTCAGATGAGGAAGTTGCTGATCCCCCTCCTACTGATATTCCCTTGGGGACTTTGTCAGACGGAGAGGAGCCTAAAGCTGCTCAGCCCTCTATGGACTTTAAATAAATCATGCTGATTTTTAAGGATCTTTGTCCGGACCATTTTGTAACTGCTGCTCCTCGTTCGCCTAAACGTCAGAGTTTACACTAGGCCTAGCTACTTCGAAGCCGTTGTTTTCTAAGCTAGTGCTCTCTCGCTCTTCTAAGAGAGCTTTACGTTTGCTAGGCGACTGGTTGATCACCAGGAGGAGTTTGGGGGAGACAGCCTTTACTTTCCCTCCTTTTAAACTGGCTTATAGAGCGAGCGTCTGGTATGACACGGGAGAAGTTCTCGGCTTGGGAGTTCCTGCCTCTGCCCAGAGAGACTTCTCAAGCCTCATAGACTCTCCCCGGCGCCTGGCCATGAGACGCTCCAAGATTTTATGGTCGGCTTCAGAGCTAGACCATCTCCTGTTAGGAGTTTTTCGAGCGTTTGAAGTTTTGCTGTACAATTATGTCATGCATGAACAAGGCTATCAGGGATGGCTCCAATGATCTGACAGCCACGTTCTCTGCAGGAACAAGACTATCAGGGATGGCTCCAATGATCTGGCAGCCACGTTCACTGCAGGAGTACTTAAGATGTAAGTGCGCTCAATGTGTTCATTGTCAAGACAAACTTCACGATGAAGACTACCAAGCTGTCTTGACAGCATTAAGGGAAGGCGACTGGATGGTCTCTCTCGACCTTCAGGATGCATACTTCCACATCCCGATTCATCCAAACTTTCAACTACATCTGAGGTTTGTGGACGGGAAAGTAATGTACCACTGTTGAGCACTGTACTCCGACCTCATTCCTGCTCCTCTTGTTTTTACAAGGCCCTTGCAAAATGTAGCAAGCTTTCTACATTTTTTGAGGATTCAGAGCCTCCCTTTATTTTGACGACTGGCTAATCAGGGCGTCGTCATTATATCGCTGTCTGGAGAGCCTCTAATGGACATTAGACCTAACCAAGGAGCTAGGTCTCATAGTGAACGTAGAGAAGTCGTAACTTACAGTACCCCATCCCAGACTATTCTTTTTTTGGGAATGGAGATACAGTGTCTGATTTTTCAGCCCTTTTCGTCTCCCGCAAGAATGGAACAAGCTCTTTAAAAGTCCTTCACTTGCAAGAGAAAAACAGTTGCTCTGTAAGAGTTTGAACTAGCCTCGTGGGAACTCTTTCATCGCTGGAGTAGTTTATCTCTCTGGGGAGACTCAACCTATGCCCTTTCCGATTTCACCTAAAACATTGGAACAAGGAGAAGGGCTTAGTGAGTATCTCTTTCCCAATCTCCAACTCAGTCTAGACATGTCTGACTTGGTGGGACAGCAACATTAGACTTCGAGAAGGTCTTTCTCTTGCGATCAAGAACCCAAACCATGTGTTGTTTTCAGATGCAGCGGATTTGGGTTAGGGAGCTCCACTGGACAGTCTGGAAGGCTCGGGTCTTTGATCCACGGATCAGAAGGAACTCCATTTAAGGCAGTAACATCTCTCCTTTGGCGAGATTTGTGCAGAAATGAATGTCTTGGCGGACGGCCTCAGCAGAAGAGGACAAGTCATCTCCATGGAGTGGACGTTGCATAAGACTGTGTGCGAGAAGCTATGGATGACATGGGGTCAACCCACCATAGATCTTTTTGCTACTCTCTCTGACAAAGAGGCTCTCGACTTACTGCTTTCCAGTTCCAGATCCAGAGGCAGCCCACATAGACGCTTTCCTGCTGGACTGGTCTTACCTGGACGTTTATGCCTTTCCACCTTTCAAGATCCTAGACAAGGTGCTGCAGAAGTTCACCTCTCACGAAGGGACCAGGTTGACATTGGTTGCTCCACTCTGGCCCGAGAGAGAGTGGTTCACAGAGGTACTTCAATGGCTGGTAGACGTTCCAAGGAGTCTACCTTTAAGGATGGATCTCTTACGGCAGCCCCACGTAAGGAGTCTTCATCAAAGCCTCCCCGCGCTTCGTCTGACTGCCTTCAGACTATCGAAAGACTCTCAAGAGCTCGAGGATTTTTGAAGGAGGCAGCCAGAGCGATTGCGAGAGCTAGGAGAGCATCTACCATCAAGGTCTATCAGTCGAAGTGGGAAGTCTTTAGAGACTGGTGCAAGTCATCATCCATTTCCTCTTCCAGTACCTCTGTAGCCCAAATTGCAGACTTTCTCCTACATCTGAGAAATGTTCGCTCCCTCTCAGCACCCACTATTAAGGGCTACAGGAGCATGTTGGGGTCTGTGTTCAGACATAGAGGCTTAGATCTGTCCAATAATAAAGATCTCCAAGATCTCCTTAAGTCCTTCGAGACCTCTAAGGAGCGTCGTATGGCAACTCCTGGATGGAACTTAGACGTGGTCCTAAGGTTCCTAATGTCCGACAGGTTTGAGCCATTACATTCAGCCTCCCTGAAGGATCTCACCCTCAAGACGCTTTTCTTAGTGTGCTTGGCTTCGGCTAAGAGGGTCAGTGAGATCCATGCCTTCAGTAGGAACATCGACTTTTCTACAGATAAAGCCACATGTTCACTTCAGCTTGGTTTTCTTGGCCAAAAATGAACTGCCTTCTCGTCCTTGGCCTAAGTCATTTGATATACCTTGCCTGTCAGAGATCGTAGGCAACGAGCTTGAAAGAGTGCTGTGTCCAGTTAGAGCTCTGAAGTTTTATTTAGCTCGGACTAAATCCTTACGAGGTGGATCTGAGGCCTTGTGGTGCTCAGTTAAGAAGCCTTCATTGCCTATGTCAAAGAATGCTTTGTCATATTTTATTAGATTTTTAATCCGAGAGGCTCATTCTCACTTGAGTGAAAAAGATCGTTGCTTGCTTAAGGTTAAGACGCACGAAGTAAGAGCTATAGCAACTTCCGTGGCCTTTAAGCAAAACAGATCTCTGCGAAGTATTATGGACGCGACCGTTTGGAGAAGCAAGTCGGTATTCGCGTCATTTTACTTAAAAGATGTCCAGACTCTTTATGAGGACTGCTACACATTGGGTCCATTCGTTGCAGCGAGTGCAGTAGTGGGTAAGGGTTCTACCACTACATTCCCTTAATTCCAATATCCTTTTAATCTTCTCTTGAAATGTTTTTAATTGGGTTGTACGGAAGGCTAAGAAGCCTTTCGCATCCTTTTTGATTTGGCGGGTGGTCAAATGTCATTTCTTGAGAGCGCCCAGATTAAGGGTTTTGATGAGGTCCTGTTGTAGGGGTTGTCGCCCTGGATACTTCAGCTCCTGGGAGTCTTTCAGCATCCTAAGAGGATGGCTGGGCTTCGTGAGGAAAGCGGACTAACAAGGCAGAGTAATCGTTAGAGTCAGCTTCCTTACCAGGTACCTATATTTATTTGGGTTTTGTTATGATATAACTGTCAAAAACTCTAAGCATATACGCCGTAAACTGTATTAATACTGGTCTCTACCCACCACCATGGGTGTGAATCAACTATTATATATTCACCGGCTAAGTTTAATATTTAAAAATGATATTTTGATTATAAAATAAATTTTTGAATATACTTACCCGGTGAATATATAAATTAAAGGCCCCCCTTCCTCCCCGATAGAGACCCAGCGGGATGAGAAGAACTGGAGCTGTTTACATGTATATGCGGTATCTGGCCGATAGTCGGCGCTGGTGGGCACACCCGCTACCTTCATGGCGATCGCTCGCGAGTTTTTGGATTCTGTCGAGCCGTCGGAGACGTCAGCTATTATATATTCACCGGGTAAGTATATTCAAAAATTTATTTTATAATCAAAATATCATTTCAACCTTCGGCCCCTCGTTCTCCTCAGTCTCAATTTACCAGGAAGAAAGCTACTAAGCCTTCGGCCTTCATCAAAAGGAAACTTTCGATTTCGGCCAGGAAAGCTCTCGCTAAAGTGGATGATTGGATGGAGGAACGGAGACAAGCTGTCAAGACCACCTTTTCTTTTCCACCGTCCCGGCTCGCTTCCAAGGCCGGTATGTGGTATGAGACAGGGGAACCTTTGGGGTTAGGAGTGCCTTCCTCCTCCCAAGGTGACTTCTCGGCTCTTGTGGACTCGGCAAGAAGGCATGCTTTAAACTCTGCCAAGGTGATGTGGTCCATGTCGGAGCTTGATCACCTCGTCAAGGGAATTTTCAGGGTTTTCGAGGTTTTCAGCTTCCTGGACTGGTCTCTCGGGACTCTGGCCAGGAAGTCTGAACTCCTGGAGGACAAGAAGGACCTGACGAGTATCATGTCCTGCATGGACAAAGCTCTAAGGGATGGAGCTAATGAATTGGCTTCCCTTTTCTCAGCAGGGGTCTTAAAGAAGAGGGCCCTTTTGTGCTCCTTCACCTCTAGATCTGTGACTGTTGCCCAGAAGTCGGAGCTGCTTTACGCCCCTTTTTCTCGTCATCTTTTTCCTGAAGCTCTGGTCAGAGATATCTCCCTTTCTCTGGCTTAGAAGGCTACTCAGGACCTTTTGTCTCGGTCGGCTAGAAAGACCTTACCTGTTGCTCTTGCTCCTCTGAAGAAGGAGGAGAAGAAGTTTCAACAGCCCTTTCGGGGCAGGATCTCCTCGAGAGCGGATTTTAGGGGGAGAAGACAAGAGTCAGGGCCAAGGACCAGCAGGGATGCGTTTAGGCCTCGGTCCAAAAAATGAGATGGAAGTCCTCCAGACACCAGTAGGGGCAAGACTCTCGTTTTTGGCAGTCTTGGGAAAGGAGAGGGGCGGACACCTGGTCCCTCTCAGTCGTCAAGGAAGGTTACAAGATCCCCTTTTTAAAGAAACCACCTCTCTCAAACTCTCCCCTGGCCTTAGTGGCTCAGTACACCGACGCGGGGAAACGAGAGGCTCTTCTGGAGCTAGTCGACCAGATGTTGGTCAAGGGAGCAATAGAGCCAGTTCAAGACCTCGCCTCACCAGGCTTTTACAATCACCTGTTTCTGGTTCCCAAGAACTCTGGTGGATGGAGACCAGTCCTAGATGTCAGCTCTCTGAACGCCTTCGTGGAGAAAACAAAGTTCTCCATGGAGACGACTCAGTCAGTGCTGGCTGCAGTTCGTCCAGGAGACTGGATGGTTTCTCTCGACCTACAGGACGCTTATTTTCACGTCCCCATTCATCCGTCTTCGAGGAGATATCTGAGGTTTGTGTTCCAGGACAAGTGCTTCCAGTTCAGGGCACTTTGCTTCGGTCTCAGCACAGCTCCCCAAGTCTTCACCAGACTTATGGCGAATGTGGCAGGCTGGTTACACCAGGAAGGGATAAGGGTCTCCTTCTATCTAGACGACTGGCTGATCCGGTCACAGTCGAAAGAGAAATGTCTGGAGGACCTAATGAAAACTTATACGATCACTCAGGACCTGGGACTCATCGTCAACTGGGGGAAGTCTCAGACCGAGCCGAATCAGACTACAGGTATTCTCTATTTGGGGATAGTTCTGAATTCAGTTCTTTTTCAGGCTTCTCCCTCCCAGGAGAGGCAGACCAGGTGCCTGGACAAAGTCAAAGACTTTTTGAGGAAGCAGGAATGCTCAGCGAAGGATTGGATGAGTCTGCTGGGAACTCTATCCTCCCTGGAGCAGTTTGTCCCTTTGGGGAGACTGCACCTAAGGCCTCTGCAACACTTCCTCGCAAAGGTTTGGAACAGAAAGATCCAGGAGGACACTTTTTCTTTTCCCATCCCGACAGAGATCAAGGATCTTTTAATGTGGTGGCTGGACCCAGCTCTGTTGGGAAAAGGGATCTCCTTGTTCAAGAAGAACCCCGACCTAGTGTTATTCTCAGACGCGTCCGTGTCAGGCTGGGGAGCAACACTAGGGAACAAAGAGGTCTCAGGTATTTGGGAAGGGAGTCAGGTCAGTTGGCATATCAACAGGAAGGAGTTGATGGCCATTTTGTTAGGGCTCAAGGCCTTCAAAACCTCGGTCTCGGGAAAGACTGTGGAGATCAATTCCGACAACACCACAGCTCTCGCGTACATAAGGAAGCAAGGGGGAACTCACTCCCTCTCTCTGTTCTCAACTGCGAGAGAGCTTCTCCTCTGGGCGAACGAGAACGAGACCCAGCTGTTGACAAGGTTTGTTCAAGGGCAGAGAAACATCAGGGCAGACATGCTCAGCAGGAGGGGACAGGTCCTTCCTACAGAGTGGACTCTCAATCCGCATGTCTGTCGGAGCCTCTGGAAGTTGTGGGGCAGACCAGTAATAGACCTTTTCGCCTCCGGTCTAAACAAGAGGATCCCGAACTACTGCTCCCTAGTACCGGACGAGGAAGCTGTTGCAGTGGACGCCTTCTTGATGGATTGGACGGGGCTGGACATGTATGCCTTTCCCCCGTTCAAGATCATCAATCTGGTTGTCAGGAAGTTCGCTCTCCTCGATTCGGGACGAATGACCCTAGTGGCTCCATTCTGGCCTGCGAGGGAATGGTTCACCGAAGTGGTAGGGTTACTGATGGACTTTCCAAGAAGACTCCCGGCAAGTCCAGATCTTCTCAGACAACCCCACTTCGAGAGATTTCACCAAAACCCCCTCGCTCTCAATCTGACTGCCTTCAGACTGTCGAGAAGCTCGTTAGATCTCGAGGCTTTTCGGCACAAGCGGCGAAAGCTATTGCCAGGGCAAGGAGGATCTCTTCACAAAGAGTCTACCAGTCAAAGTGGGAGACCTTTAGAGCTTGGTGCAGGAGGCGCAAGGTTTCCTCGTCCTCTACCTCTCTGAGCCAGATTGCAGACTTTCTTTTGTACCTCAGGCAGGATGGTAAGCTGGCTGTATCTACCATTAAAGGATACAGGAGCATGCTCTCAACCGTCTTTAGGCATAGAGACTTAGAGTTATCTCAGAATAAGGACTTGCAGGACCTCATTAGGTCTTTTGAGACAACGAAGCAGGTGCACTTAAGGCCCCCTTCTTGGAACCTGGATGTGGTGCTTAAGTTTTTGTGCTCCAGGAAGTTTGAGCCTATCTCGCAAGCTTCTCTGCGAGATGTGACTAAGAAAACCCTCTTCCTTTTGTCTCTAGCGACTGCCAGGAGGATCAGCGAGGTCCAGGCAATCAAGAAGCGTGTAGGCTTCACCCTAAATGGAGCGGTTTGTTCCTTGAGGTTCGACTTTCTCGCCAAGAATGAGAACCCTTCGAAACCCTGGCCTAGGACTTTTGAAGTCCCTAACCTCACGGATCTGGTAGGTCAGGAACAGGAAAGCCTCCTCTGCCCGGTTAGGGCTCTCAAGGCGTATTTGGCTCACACTAAGAGCGTGAGGGGTGCTTCCAACTCCTTATGGTGTTCAGTGAAGGATCCTCAAAAACCCCTGTCAAAGAACGCTTTGTCCTTTTTCCTGAGGGAAACTATTAGGGAAGCCCACCTCTTTTGTGAGGAAGAAAACTTCGCCCTGTTAAAAGTACGGGCTCACGAAGTAAGGGCCATTGCTACTTCGCTGGCATACCGGAAAAATATGTCAGTTAAGCAGATCATGGACGCAACGTTCTGGAGGAGCAACTCTGTCTTCGCTTCTCATTACCTCAGAGAGGTAAGAGTGGACTATGATAAGTGTTATACCTTGGGCCCATACGTAGCTGCGGCTTCTGTATTAGGCAAAGGAGTTACTACCCCCACTCAACCTTAGTTTATGTACTTGTATATGGGTGTGTGTTTTTTTATGGTTGTCTGAGGTCCTCGTCCTGTGGTACAGTTCCCTCAGTCCAGATAGATAGTTTATATTTATTTCTGCAAGGTTAGATGGTTAGCTTTAGTAAGGTTGCAGGTTTTTTATATGGGAAGGTAGTTTTCTGAAGTCTAGTCAAGTTGTTGGTCCTACCCCTTTGACAGACTCGATTGAGTTGTTTGCAGCGTAGCGGGTCTACTCCTGGCTGAACACTCCTAAGGGAAAGCGACTCTAGAGGCAGTTACCTTTGAAGTCAGCTACCTTAGCAGGTAAGGAATCAAGGTGTTTGTTCTCCTACAACTCTTTTGTTGTTTCCCCAACTATGTTTTTTCTGTCTGTTTCCCTCCTCCAAATGTGTGAATCAGCTATATATATATATAACTGCCAGGTAAGTTCTATTCATAAAAATGGAGTTTTTATGATAAAACAAAGTTTTATGAATACTTACCTGGCAGTTATATATATATTTTAAAGCCCACCCACCTCCCCTCAGGAGACAGGTCGGGCAAAGATAATCTGAGGAACAGAAAATGGGAATGATTCCAAGTACCACCCTGTAAGGGTTGTTAACCATCTAACCACACAACCACCACAAGGCGGTTGCCGCGATTTTCGATTTAATTCTGCCGCAGTCAGAGACTCGGCTATATATATATAACTGCCAGGTAAGTATTCATAAAACTTTGTTTTATCATAAAAACTCCATTTTAACCCCTACTGTACAATGGCTCCCAAGCGTTCTGCTTCTGTTAAGGCTGGTAGTGAGCCTAAACACCACCAAAAGATGACGATTGCTGAGAAGGTGACGCTTCTCGATATGTTAAAAGAAGGCAGAAGTTATGCGGCCACAGCCCGCCATTTTGGAGTGAACAAATCCACCGTTCGCTACATCAAGAAGGACGAGGCGAACGTTAGAAAGACGGCTACCATCACCTTTAGCAGATCAGCGAAGCGAGTCGTTACCATGCGTAATAAAACGATCGTACGCATGGAAGGTGCTTTAGCAGTCTGGATTGCCGACTGCCGCAAGAAGAACATAGCCTTGGATACGAACACCATCCGAACCAAGGCTTGTATGAGAATTTTGCGGCAAAGGAACCTCAAGACGACGATGGCGACCATGCTGAAGAAGATGATGATGTAGATGAACCTCAACCAGGGACATCCACTGATTCCCAGCCTCAGAAACAACGTTTTTCCGCCAGCAAAGGATGGTTCGCGAAGTTTCAGAAACGCTTCGGCCTGAAAAGCGTTTCCCTGCATGGCGAGGCTGCTTCCGCTGACACTGCCGCTGCTGAAACTTACGCGAACGAGACGTTCAAGAACATTATCGCTGAAGGTGGATACAAGCCGGAACAAGTGTTTAATATGGATGAGACCGGCTTGTTTTGGAAGAGAATGCCGTCGCGAACTTTCCTGTTCAAAGAAGAAGCCAAAGCCTCGGGCTTTAAAGCGTTCAAAGATCGCGTAACCCTCGTGATGTGTGGCAATGCTGCTGGATTTTTGCTAAATCCAGGGCTTATTTACTTACAAGTCGAAAAATCCTCGCGCTTTGAAAAATAAAAATAAGAATCTCCTTCCCGTGTACTGGATGCATAATCAAAAAGCATGGATTACGAAGATGCTGACCTCCAACTGGTTCCACCAGTGTTTTATCCCGCAAGTCAGCAAATATCTCGTAGAGAAGGGCTTGCCATTCAAGATCCTTCTCCTTATGGATAACGCTGGTGGACACGCAACTGACCTGTCACATGAGGGCATTCAGGTTGAGTTCCTACCACCCAACACCACGTCATTAATTCAACCGATGGACCAGGGGGTTATCAGGGCGTTCAAGGCCCTCTACACGAATACCTTGGCGGACCTCGTTGCGTGTGTGGATGCTGCCCAAGAAGATGAAGATGAAAATTTCAATTTGAAGGCGTACTGGCGGAAGTACACAATAGCCACGTGCCTGCAGAACATTCCGAAGGCACTGCAAGAAATGAAACCTGCAACCGTGAATGCGAGCTGGAAGAAGTTGTGGCCCCAGATTGTTTACGACGACGAGGGATTTACACCGTCTGAAATTCAACACTGCAATACGCAAATCTGTGCAGTTGGCTGTGATAATTGGAGGTGACGGGTTTGGCGACATGACGACTGAAGACGTCGACGAGTTATTGGACTGCCATTCCCAGCCGCTAACTGACGCAGACCTATTAGACCTGACGAAATCGGCCAGTGAAGAAGACAGTGAAACGCAGAGAGATCTAAGAAAATGTCGAAGAAACGGGCTTAACATTAGAACGGCTTGCCAAGTTCGGCAACCATGCGAAGGAGTTGGAAGAAATGTCGCAAGAGTGGGACGAGGATATGGTTCAGTCTATGCAATTCTGCAAAAAGATCGATGACGACATGACTCCCTACAGGATGCTCTTCGAGCGAAAAAAGAAACAGCGGCAGCAACTTCCGATTACAATGTTCTTCCAGCCTCGCAAAAAAGAGCCAGTTCCTCCTGCTACTACGCCTTCGGAAGAAATTGAAGAAGTGTCCCAGGAAGAAGTTGAAGAGGTGTCCCAGGAAAAGACACCTCCGTCTGAAGAGACGTAAAATACTATCATTGGCTGCACAGTAGAAGACATCATCAGCTTCTTCATCATCATTTCTACTGTGCAGCAAATTCATCGCCATCATCATTCAAGTTTTTCTTCAACTTCTTTCGTGGTGAGTACAGTAACAATCTTTATTTTTTACTTTAATATTCTAACATTTTAATATTTGTGCCTGTTTTAGTAAGTAGGCCTATGCATTAAGTTAAAGGGAAGGTTTTAAAAGTCTGAATATATATGTTATAACCTATCATATTTTTTTGTTTAAAATTTACATTTACTGTACGTACGTAAAACAACTCACTCTCTCGCTCTCTCTCTCTCATAAATTGTTTTCCTGCTTTGCTACGTATGTACTGTATGATTTTATATAGATACGGTAAATAATATTTGTAATAACATTTTCTAAAAGCTTTTACTGTAATATCATTATTTATCACTTTCATCATGGGCGTTAAATGCCTTCGTTTGTTTCCTGAGCGTACTTTATGACGCCGTCGTTTCAGGCGGCGTCATAAAGAAAAACATTTCATTTGGAAGTCCTAAGAAAAATTAAGTAAAACATTGGTAATAACAAAAGCAACATACTGTACTGAATAATCAATATAATCGATGCAAAAACTAACCTATACACAGATGTGTAAATGCGTTTGTTTCTTCATTATGATCAGAGATAAACGTAAACAAAACATTGGTTGCCATTTTTTATCGTGCTTTTTGGCGTGTTTAGGAAACGCATGATATAAAATCGCCTTTAATATTTGTGCCTGTTTTAGTTTAGGGTACTGTAGTACATGCATTAAGTGTTCTGTACATTAAAGGGTAGTTTGTTAACAGTACTACGTACAAGGGAAGGTTTTAAAAGTCTGAATATACATGTTAAATAAATACGTAAATATGGTGTCACTACTTCGCGGATTTTCACCTATCGCGGTCGGGTCTGGAACCTATCTACCGCAATAAACGAGGGCTCACTGTATAGTTATAATGCATGTTTATTTACTTGCATTTCATGTGTACGTTGTGTTTTCACAACGTCTTCAGAAACTTACAGCAAGACCAATGTTACCTAAGGTCATAGAAAGAACAAAAAGTAAGTAGAGAACAAGAAAAAAGAACCAAGACGAGAGGGAAACATTTCAGGAGTACATAGCTGAAACATGCTAACTAAAACACTGGCAACAATTAGAGATCGCTGGCAACTCGTGATATCCTTACACCAAGTGTAATCATAAACTTAGTGTTTAAATACCTTGTTTAGGGTGCGTTTATGTAGGAATGAAAAATAAGTTATAATGTTATCTTGATTTCTTTAAGAAAAGAAGCTAAAATTTGTTGCAAATCTTTGGGAGCTCATAACTCAAAAACAAACTTATTCACACTTGGGTACATTTTTCTCACTTATTTAGTGTTCGATTTTAGAGAGAGAGAGATACTGTAGTGAAAAGAGGAATAAAAATCCCACAATTTTGGGAGACGGAATCTTGGTTTTCTTTTACTTTCTTTTTCAAGATTATTTTGTCTAGACGAGGAAAAAAATAATTCATTAAAAAAACAAAGGAAAATTAAAATTCCGTCTCACAGAATTGTTCGGTTTATAAAGTATTTTATGGTATAAGATTCGATACAAGTAGTGTCATACTAGTGGGGGAAAAATGTACCTAATTTTTTTTTTTATCATGATTTTTACTAATAAATCAGTTTTTGATCAAATGACTTGAAATTTTTATATGATAAAGGTGTTATATGTCTAAAACATATAAGAAATGGTGTATTTTAGATCGTTGGAAAAAAAAATGGTGGACATGGTAGACGGTCCCCTTAAGACAAATATGGCTGTTTCTTACCATATCCTTCTCTTTTCAGTGATATTAAGGACAGTCCTCATGTGGGCATTTGGTCCTGCCCTGGTAAACTGAAAATTGTGCCCATTAATGAGGAGACAGAAATTGGATCCCCATACCCTATGCCTGTTCAGCAGTATGGATGCCTTCTTGCAGACATAACACTGTTAAGTGTAGCATGTGGTCACTGGTGCAGTAGTCCGAGCACAGGAGGAAAACAAAAAAGTAGTCTAAGAGGAATTCTTTTCTGTTCAGGGAAGTTAAAGAATTCTAACGACTCTTGCTTGTTGACATCTGGTTCTAGTCTATCTGCTCCTTCTCTGGCTTTCTCCAGAGATGAATACTCCTGCGGGAATCCGAGGAAGGAAGGTGACTCCAACTTGACCTTGAAATAAGTTGCAGGTGAGGCAGCATTATCATCTTTACCAAACAAAGGTGGTATTTGCCACCTTTACAGTTGTCAACGATGTCTCCAGGGATCATAGCTAGGAAAAAATACAAATTATACTAAAAAATTTTTACTGCTGATCTCTTTTGGAAAATGTTTATGGTGACAAAAAACCGCTTAGAAATTCTCCCTATCTAAATGTTCAAGAAAGTAAACCACCCCCTTATTTCATATTTTAATAGGAAGAGAAATCTTACATTAAAAATTCACCAGAAACCTATTGAAATACAGAATATTGTAATTGGAAAAGCAATGCAATATATAGAAACTGAACATTAAGATAAACTATTGCCAGATCTATAAAAACTAGTTTTTTAAAAAAGTTAACTACACTAATACAATCTCTTGCATGGCAAAAATTTACAAAATACAGTACCTGGACTTTATTCCTTTTCCCCTTTGGATATAAAGCACAATAACATTATGTGGTTTTACCGATAGTTGATTAGTAACTATTATAACCAAATGAAAGCTTAACTACCATGTGTATTTGTAAACAAACCTAAATGAGAGTGGGCCAGGATGTGAAAATGTAATATGAGAAAACTACAGTACTTATAATACCTTTTATACTTCTCATTAGACTTCAAAAGCCCAATAAGAAGTTTCTATAAAGTGGTCCATCATTAAAAGCAATGCTAACCCCTTTTTCATTGTTACTAATCACGATAAATACATTATTTACACTTCAAATATAAATGAAAGCTGGAACAAGATAAATAGAAAGAAAACATAGTCATGTATGAGCTTAAAGCATAAAGGAGAAAACAGAAATGGTTTGTGCCTGGAACCAAAAAACAAAATTGGGCTATAAATATTGAAACACCTGTGATGAAATGGAAGCCCCTAAACCCAAAATGTTTTCAGACGATAAAAGCGAAAAGCCACTGTGAAAATACAATTTTACAATATAACAATCCCTTATAAGATTGGATTAGTTTTTAAAAAGCCTTTGGTTACACAAATTTGCCGGCAATAAAATCTCGACCAATCTTTATTTATTTGCAATTGTTAAAGCTTAGTGGTTATAAAGTAAATCCCCAATTTAATACCTGTCAAGTTAATATATATATTTACAACATACAAAAGAAAAGAAATAAATTTGTACATTTAATATTTTACCCAGAATGTTCAATACCTATGGATATTGAATTGATGCAAATTTTAACAACTGGTTCCTAATTCTAAGAATTGTTATAATTCTTCCTTCTTCTTCTTTCCCTTCTTAGCTTTTCCCTTCTTTTTTGCTTCTGCTTCTGCTTTTTCTTTTTTACCCTGAAAAGCAAATATTTAATTACTATTAATAGCTTTTATTATAAGAATCCTTTTATATTCCCTAAAAAAAATTATCACTTTTCTAGTTTTTATGAATGAGTAATTTTGATAAACTAATGGGTTAACTGAACTATCCCCTTACATTACAATACAGTAGTTTGTTATTGAATAATTTCAATTATATAATTGTCAACTATAAAATCCAAAAATACCCAATGATATTTGATATTTTTTTTTCTGCAGGTACAGAACTCCTTATCGTCGTCTTCTACTTTGATGGACCTAAAACTCTGATGATGCCTATTGGTAAATGGTTGCAACTCATTTAGAGCCTGCTGCTGCGATGGACCTGGCAGTCTTTGGCTACCTGCATTTAGATGAACCTGAAATTTCTCAGATGCCTGCTGCTGGATGAACCAGACACACTCAGGCTAACTGCTGTTGGATGAAACTGTGAAATCTCATTCGCTGCTTAGATTTGTTGTACCGCTTGCTGGATGGACGGATTGACAAAGTCTGATTCACGATGGACCAAACTGACCTAAGCTTCTTGACAATGAATGGTCCTTAAAATGCTTGTACTATATTATTGGATGAACTCAACACCCCTCTTTAAGTTACCTGTTAGTGCTTAAGGTAAAAAGCCTGAGCACTATTATTATGGCAGCTGTGGTATTGGCCCAGATGCTCAAAGTAGTCCAAATGCTCAAAGACTACTGCTGGATGGATCTGGCAGATGACATAACCATTATTGGATGGTCATCTTTAGTAAGCCTGCTACTTACTGCTGAAATGGACAACACAATACTGGCTGCTGCTGCTGGATAGACCTAATAGGCCTGACTAACAACTGCTGGAATGGACCAAAGACCAACTGTACTTATTGCAGGAAGGGACCAGACACACCATGGCTGCTGCCTTATTGCTAGAATGAACCAGACACACACTGGCATTTGCTGCTAGCATGAACAAGATGTTTCATGGTCCCTGCTGCTGCTAATAAACCAACAAAGAGGGACCTCTCCTCACAGCCTGACAAGGGATTCAGTGGAGTTTGGCTGGTATGGTATGGCTAGGTTCCCATAGCCCACCCTCCCCCGTTATCCACCACAGATGAAGTTTCATAAGCTGAATCCCCTACTGCTACTACCTCCGCAGTCACCTAGGCAGGAAGGCCTACCGAAAGTGCGTCACACTCGCTCGCCATTCATTACTATTTCTGGCACGCTTTCTTGCCTCTCACATCTTTCCTCCTAATGGCATGCTTTCGTGCCTCATATCTTTCCTCCTATCACTCAGAGCTTTCCTCACTCCATCCATCCACCCAAACCTTGGCCAATTCCTCTTATACTTCTCCCATCAACTCTTGCATTCACCACCCTCTTTAGCAGACAGCCATTTTCCATTCTCTCAACGTGGCCAAACTACCTCAACACATTCATATCCACTGTAGCTGCTAAATCATTTCTCTTGCACCCGTTCTCACCCTCACTACGTCTTTCCTAACCCTATCTACTCAAGATACACCAACCATACTCCTCAGACACTTCATCTCAAACACATTCAACTTCTGTCGCTCCGTCACTTTCATTCCCCACAACTCTGATCCATACATCACAATTGGTACAATCGCTTTCTCATACAGAACTCTTACATTCATGCCCAACCCTCTATTCTTTACCACTCCCTTCACTGCCCCCAATACTTTGCATCCTTCATTAACTCTATGACGTACTGTACATCTGCTTCCACTTCACCATTTTCTGCAACCACAGACCCCAAGTACTTGAACTGATCTACTTCCTCAAGTCTCCATTCAACATGACATTCAACCTCTCACCACTCTCCCTTCTTGTGTACCTCATAACCTTACTCTTACCCACATTAACATTCAATTTCCTTCTCTCATATACCTTTCCAAACTCTGTCACTAATCAACTAAGCTTCTCTTCCGAGTCTGCAACCAGTACAGTATCATCCGCAGACAACAACCGATTTACCTCCCAAACACGGTCATTCTCACCTACCAGTTTCAATCCTCGTCCAAGCACACGAGCATTCACTTCTCTCACCACTCCATCAACATACAAGTTAAACAACCACGGCGACATCACACATCCCAGTCTCACTGGAAACTACTCGCTCACTTTATTTCCCCCATCGTACTACACTTTACTACCTTTATAGAAACTTTTCACAGCTTGCAACAACCCTAAATCAATTCCATATAACATCCAATTCCACATTGCTTCCCTATCAACTCTAGTATATGCTTTTTCCAGATCCTTAGACTCGATACACACCTTGACTTTTGCTAAATATTTCTCGCATATCTACCTAACAGTAAAAATCTTATTCATACATCCCCTACCTCTTCTAAAACCACCCTGTAATTTTAAGATTGCATTCACTGTTTTTTCCTTAATCCTATTAATCACTTACTCTACCATACACTTTTCCCACCACACTCAACATAACTAATACCCCTTGAATTATAACACTCATGCACATCTCCCTTACCCTTACATAGTGGTACAATACACGCACACACCCAGTCTACCGATACCAATGACAACATGAAACACACACATTAAACAATCTCACCAACCATTCAAGTACAGTCACACTACCTTCCTTTAACATCTCAGCTCTAACCCCATCCATACCAGGAGCTTTTCCTACTCTCGTTTCATTTGGTGCTCTCCTCACTTCCTCTCAGATTCTCCCTCATTCTCATCTCCCATAACTAGCACCTGAACACCTGTAACTAATTACGTATATCTGCCTCCCAATTATCCTCAACATTCAGTAAATTTTCAAAATATTCCGCCCACCTTTTCCTTGCCTCCTCTCCTTTTACCAACCTTCCATTTCTAAATTTCACTGTTTCTTCAATTCTCAAACTACCCTTCCTTACTCTTTACTTTTTTCCAAAACTACTACTTATTCTCCTCGTATGTACGATCCAATCCCCTGACCCGACCTCCAGTCAGCCGCCCTCTTTGCCTATGCTACCTAATGTTTACTTCCACATTTTTCTCTATCTTTCATACTTCTCTACACAACTCTGCAACCATTCTTCAAATACCCTTTTTTTTCTTTCTTTTGTTCCACTTTTATCTTCTCCTTCCTCATGCTGCCTCCAACAATCCTCTTGCCACACACATCACTTACAATCCCAAAAAAATTATCTTTTACTAACTTCCACTCTTCTAAATTACCATTTTCTCTCTCATTTTCACTGTCATATGCCATTTCCAACCTTTCTTGATATTCACTTTTTACCTCGGGTTTTATTAACTCATCAACCTCCACTAACCCCCTTTTACATGACCCCACTCTTTTGCTAAAACTGATTTTCCTTCCACTAAAATATGATCACATACCATTAGCCTTACCCCTAAACACGTGCATGTCTTTCTTTTCTGCCAAACATTCTTCTAGTTAAACACTTAATCCATTAATGCCCTTTCTACCACTCTTCCATTTGTCACTCTTACCCATGTATACTTATCTTTCTTTTTGAAAAAAACTAGTACTTATAACCATCTCTTGCTCACTACATAATTCCTTCTACCCACCTAGTTAATTCATTCCAGAATTCATTCTGCTTTTCTTCACTTTTCTCACAACCTGGCCCATAGGCATTAAAAAAAGCCCAATGTCCCCTACCCAAACTAACCACCCACATTAACCTTGATGATATCCTTTCCACTACTTTACTTGTCATCCCTTCACTCAACAATAAAGCCACACCCCCTCTTACTCTTCCCTTTCAATCCCAGGTACTCTACCAGTCACTTCACCAAACATCACTTTACCCTTCCCTTTTTCCTTTAACACAAAGTCAATGTTTGTATTCCTGAACATTCTTCCAATCTCACATCTTTTACTGGCTATCATACTTCCACGCAGATTTAGACACCGTAAAACTAGAGTGCGGGGAGCAGTCACGCTCCCCCAAGCTCCACCTCTTTGATGTTTAACAGGAATATAACATACAGGAGAGGGGATTCCCAGCACCCTCGTCCCAACCCTTTTAATTAACTCTTAAAACACGCAGGGATACATTGGCACTATTCGAATGAGCTACAAGTTCATAGTATTGCCCTGTTGCTGGACTGGATTGGATGCTTGATGGTACTGCCCTGGTGTTGGATTGAATCAGATTGCTTGATGATGTCATCCAATTGACCTATGCTGCTGCCTTACTGCTAGAATAGAACGAACGAACAAACAAACACACAAATGCACCCACACACTTGTGGTACTGCCTTGCAGGTGAAATACATCAGACACTCCATGGTCCTTGCTGCTGGAATGAATCAAAACAGTGTCTCAAACTGTCATCTGCTGCTAGAAAGGGCCATATGTTCCAAGCTACTCGACTGGAGATGATGCTTGAAGGTGACATGATGCCACTGGAATGGACTAGAGACAACTATGGAGTCAGCTGTTGAAATGTTAGAGTTATTTCCAAGGTTAAAGCAACTGAAATAAGAACTCTTAGTGCCTGCCACTGTATTGGATCAGATGTTGTAAAGTATAATCCTGTTACTTAAATGCATCCAGATACACTATTGGGCTGCACAGCTACTGGCATGTACCAAACACTATGGGCTAAAGACTCCAATGAAGCCACATTGTTTCTAAATTGGAACATACACTAAAGGTGCCACACTATGATGATGATGTTGCCACTTTACGGCTAGAATAGAACATACACTTATGGTTCTGCCTTGGATCTGAAATGGACCAAGCACCCCATGGCATCTGCTGCTGGAATGAACCAGACACTGGCATCTGCTGCTAGAATGGGCCAGTTGTTATATGGTACCTCCCTGCTGCTTGAACAGCAAAACGCCTAGTTGCTGGAATAGAACAGATACTTTGCAATATTGCCCTGCTACAGGAATAAACCAGATACTTTTATGGAATTGCCTTGCTGCTGGAATAAACAACACATTCCTACGGTGTTTACTGCTTGAATGGAACCGAGATTTCCATTGTGACTGCTGCTGGAAAAGACCAGACAATGTATGGTGCTGCCTTGCTGCTGAAGTGAACTGGACACACACTGGCATCTGCTGATAGAATGGACCAGATATGTTATGGTCTCTCTCACACTGCTGAAAAAATTTAAATATCTATGGTGCTTGCTGCTGGAATAGACTCAATTTCTATTGTGCCTGCTGCTTGAATGGGCCAGGTTGTTCTATGGTACTGTCCTACTGCTGGAATAGACCATATACTTGAAGTTGTCAATGTAACAACACACACTTATGGTGCAGCCATGCAGCTGAAATGGATCACACTCCTTAGTGCCTGCTGTTGGAAATGAACTAGACATATACTGGCTTCTGCTACTGGAATGTGCCAGGTATTTCTTGGTACCTACCACCCTGCTGGCAAAATGAGGGGGGGCTAATGGTAGAATAGACCTGATTATTATGACAGTATAAACTGTTGTAATTGCCCACACACCCCTACGCCATCTCCTGTTAGAGTAAAATGGACCAGACGCTGTTGTATGGTGCCTGTTGTGGGAACAATGAACCAAAAATGACAATGCCATCAGTCTTAAATTGGAATCTGCTGCATTATTTCTTCCAGTGGGCTAAGATTGATCAATGCCAACATTTTTTTTTAACCTAAGCAAAAATTGAAGAGGACTGTGGAACCTTGGTGATTTTTTTATCGCATTTTTCTTATGTTTCAGATAATTCCACAAAGTATTTACAATCAGAAAAGTAATAAATATTTACAGATTGCCTAAGGCTCTTTTTATTCAAATACTTCATAAAGGAACTTGAACATTAACAGCTGCCTTTATATTCTGCTGTAAGAATAACTTGCCATATAAATCCAATTAACAAATGTAACTTTCATATAACATTAAATTTTTCATGTTTTTGTAATTAATGCAAACTACTTAGTGTTATCTAATTTTATTGGATAAGAATTTGCACCTACATAAACCCCTTAGTTTTTTTTTTTTTTTTCTAAAGCTATATAGATAAGCATATTTGAGACCTTTTATGATATTGGCAATTTGGTTTTGAAATTATGGCCAAAGCAGTGATTGATTTAATTCAGTCAAAATTAGTTTTCAGTTATCAAATCTGTATTTATAGTTAGTGCTTATATATATATATATATGGAAGACTTGAACTTGGGAGTAAAAATAATTAGAGATAACTGAAAATTGCCTAATGCAGGCCCTATAAAAAAAAATCTCTTAAGAATAAATATTTGGTTAAATTAAAAAAACATTAGGCAATATGACAAACTAAAGAGAAAAGAAAAAAATATCACAGGAAAAAATACAATTTGCTTATTTTACAATGTAGCCAATCAAATGATGAATCTGACATCTTCTCTAGTTTACCTACTTTGGCCTTGGGCACAAAACTGAAATGGAAGTGTATCTCCCAAAGAATGACAAGAATTTTAATACCGAAAATAGTACACAATGGCACATGTAACTAACTATAATTTGTGGTTTGATGCATTTTAGAAAAAAAAAATTATTTGTTCCAATATGAGTACTTCCCACATCCCAATAGATAGGAGTGTACTTTATTGCATCTCTACCGATCAGAGATTTTCCCTCCCCACAGACCCCTCCCAATCCCCCTAACCCCTTCACACCTGCACAACCCTGACCTTTAGTTTCCCAACATGCCCCAAGGGTACGCTTGAGCTAACCTTCCATGTCAACAACAACCACCATTGTATCTCTATGGTCACCCTTTCAACAACAAATCTCACTTACGATCGTCAAGTTTTCCTTGTAGCTTTGTGTGTGTTCTCATGATCCTCATCTCCACCATGGATCCTGTGCAAGTGCAACATAAGTGCCCAAGTGTTAGTGGAAAATTATGTGCTCCTTTTCTTTCCCACGTGGAAGTAGATCTGTGTTGTGTACCTCGTGTCGGGGCTGCGTGTACTCTCTTAACAACACATTTGATGTGTGTGTGTGCTGGAGCAATATCCAGTGGGCCAAGATGGCTACAAAAAAAGAAGAAAAAGGTCAAGAGGAACAAGTCTTCCTCTAGGGCAGTGGTTCGTGTCTTTCCTCGGCCTGTTCGTCCGTGCCAAGTGTTGCACGTCCCTCTCTGTTCCGTGTTCCCTGTGATAGCTGAGGATGTGAAGGTGGGGTCAGAGAGAGGTTCTCATGTTTCGCCCTCTAGGGCCAGGAGTCGCTTTTCATCGCCAGGGAGGCCCACAGAGAAGGTTGTGGGTACATTACAAGCTGTAATGTCCAGAGTTACGCGGCTCGGCCAGTGGATGAACCTTATTCCCCGCTCGAGGCCCCTTGTGGTAACCACATAGCCAAACCTGCCATTCTGCCAACGGAGTGACGAGGACATTTAGACCCAGTAGGTCATAGAAGCCGCCAACCGGGTTCTCCAGACCACCTGGGAAGACTTTCCCTCGGACGACGATGTGTTCCCTCCCCCAGAAAGAAAAAGAGGACTACGCAAAGAGCCGCCACCCTGCTAGGACCCACCCTTGCAACACGGTTCTCCGGACCCGGCTCCAGCGCCGAAGAGAAGGGGAGCGGCACAGAACTCTCGGAAGGGAGACCAGAGCTAAAGGATGAACAATCCCCAAACCCACGGCAGGGTGCCTCGAGTGATTCTCATGTGATCGGCGATGGATTCTTGGAGTTGGGCTCTCGGGACCACCAAGAGGACGAGGTGGTAGATGAAGTGTTCTCCTTCCGCAGGTTGTTGGGCTTAATTAGGAGGATCAGTGACGAGGACATTCAGACCCAGTAGGTCATAGAAGCCGCCAACCGGGTTCTCCAGACCACCTGGGAAGACTTTCCCTTCGGACGACGATGTGTTCCCTCCCCCAGGGCACCGAGCGCTGGGAAAGAAAAAGAGGACTACGCAAAGAGCCGCCACCCTGCTAGGACCAACCCTTGCAACACGGTTCTCCGGACCCGGCTCCAGCGCCGAAGAGAAGGGGAGCGGCACAGGACTCTCGGAAGGGAGACCAGAGCTAAAGGATGAACAATCCCCAAACCCACGGCAGGGTGCCTCGAGTGATTCTCATATGATCGGCGATGGATTCTTGGAGTTGGGCTCTTGGGACCACCAAGAGGACGAGGTGGTAGAGGAAATGTCCTCCTTCCGCAGGTTGTTGGGCTTAATTAGGAGGATCAGTGACCTGCCCAAACCTCCTCCAATGCAGGTTCAACCCCATGACACCAGCCTGGAACACCGGTTCGGAGCTCATAGTGAGTCACGACCTTCACTGATCCTCCCTCTCTCGCCGGACATCGTTCAGTGGCTCGGAAGATCTCCACCCCCAAACTTGGGGCTGAACAGGCCTCGAGTGATTCTCATGTGATCGGCGATGGATTCTTGGAGTTGGGCTCTCGGGACCACCAAGAGGACGAGGTGGTAGATGAAGTGTTCTCCTTCCGCAGGTTGTTGGGCTTAATTAGGAGGATCAGTGACGAGGACATTCAGACCCAGTAGGTCATAGAAGCCGCCAACCGGGTTCTCCAGACCACCTGGGAAGACTTTCCCTTCGGACGACGATGTGTTCCCTCCCCCAGGGCACCGAGCGCTGGGAAAGAAAAAGAGGACTACGCAAAGAGCCGCCACCCTGCTAGGACCAACCCTTGCAACACGGTTCTCCGGACCCGGCTCCAGCGCCGAAGAGAAGGGGAGCGGCACAGGACTCTCGGAAGGGAGACCAGAGCTAAAGGATGAACAATCCCCAAACCCACGGCAGGGTGCCTCGAGTGATTCTCATATGATCGGCGATGGATTCTTGGAGTTGGGCTCTTGGGACCACCAAGAGGACGAGGTGGTAGAGGAAATGTCCTCCTTCCGCAGGTTGTTGGGCTTAATTAGGAGGATCAGTGACCTGCCCAAACCTCCTCCAATGCAGGTTCAACCCCATGACACCAGCCTGGAACACCGGTTCGGAGCTCATAGTGAGTCACGACCTTCACTGATCCTCCCTCTCTCGCCGGACATCATTCAGTGGCTCGGAAGATCTCCACCCCCAAACTTGGGGCTGAACAGGCCCCACGGTGTACCGAAGCCATTACCCTTCCCGGAGATGAAGCACAGGCACTTTACACTCCGGAAGGGACCTCCCAGGGACATAGCCTTGGAAAATGATGTGAAGAATGACCAGGCAAGAGCGCAGTTTCTAAAGTTAGACATCTCGGGTCCCAGACTGTAGCCTTCTTGGCGGGAAAATCTTACACCGCGTCTTCAAGCTCGGTCCTACAAAGGGAGCCTAAGTAACTCCCGGACAGGGAACTGAGGGCTCTGAGGGATGCTACTATTGCCAGGGAGGCTCTCTTCCCAAACGACATGATGGAAGAGGCCCGACGCGATGCTCCTCAGGGCCCCCCATCTTCGTCGAGGGCTTCGTCAGTCCCTTATACCGCCCCTGGGAGTACAACAGGCCCAGGACCTAGTCAAGAGGGCAGCCTCCTATGCCTCAGGTCCTAGATTCGTCCTCGTGCAGGTGGGCCCCTCAGATGCAGCCCCCTCAGGAGGACAGAGACGAACCCTAAGGCAGTAAAATCAGAGCCCCAGCCAACCAAGGGGCACGTATTGGCCGCTTCTTCAAGAAGAAATAGGTGCAAGGCACCTCTCCCCGACACCCTACAGGGGTAGGGGGATGCCTCAACTCAAGGGGGAGAAATTAGGCAAAGGAAGGGGCAGACCAGTGGATGGTTCCAGTGCTGAGGGACAGTTACCACATTCCATACAATGGTCCCGCACCTCCTTTGATTTCAGGACTCGAGGTCTCCCCCCTACACTCCAAATAACAAACAAAACTGAGAACCTTAGAGGGGGAGGTTCAGGACCTCCTCACCAAAAATAAAAAATTTTAAGTAATTTTTATTTTTCCTAACATACTTACCGAGAACTACTTTCTTTTGGAGTCACTTGTGATCCCTCTTTCTCGACCAAGGTTTTTCCCGCCGTTACCCCCCTACTCCGCTCTACATAGGCCTACCCCCGCCGCCAAGGAATGCGCCCTGAGGGCAAGATTAGGGCAGGTCACTGCTTCTCTGGGTCATTCTCCTCATTAAGTTCGTCGTTTAGCCCAACTTGGCAATGGAAGGATGGCACTTGGGGACGGAAGGGAGGGCCATTACCCGAAAGTAGTTCTCGGTAAGTATGTTAGGAAAAATAAAAATTACTTAAAATTTTTTATTTGTTCCAACACAAAATACTTACCGAGAACTACTTTCTTTTGGAGACTTATACTTTAGGAGGCGGGAGTGCTATTCTGACACTTGACTCGGCACGTAGTGCCTAGAGGGCTATGGAATGTGGGGGCCTATCAGAGTGCGGAGTGAGGGTAACTGCGCAACCTTACGCTATTATCTAAGACTTACCTCTTAAAACTTCTTCTGACGATTTTCTCCGGATGTAGTCGCGAAGAATGTGTTCATCGTTGGGGACAGCCTCTGGCCTACCGCTACACAGCTTGGAGGGCGGCAATGACTGTCCCAATGGAGAACCCGTCCAAGTATTTCCTTGAATAATCCTTGAGGTAGTGGGCAGTAAAGGTCGACTGGTGCGACCAAGTGCCTGCCTGTAGGATCTGCCCCACCGCCATGTTTCTCTCAAAGGCCAAGGAGGTGCTCAGACCCCTGATGTCATGGGGGCGGGGAGTGCCTGGCACTGCCATTTTATCCTCTTCATAGGTTCTAGCAATGACTTGTCTCAGCCAGAAGGAAATGGTGTTCTTGGAAACTTGCTTCCTATTAACACCTGTGGAAACGAAGAGGTTCTTGATACCTGGTCGGAGATGAGCAGTCCTTTCCAGGTATTTTCTGAGCGTCCATACTGGGCATAACTTCAAGTCTTCCATAATGCCCGTCTTGGGAATGGCCGGAATTGAGAAACCTTCAAACCTCGGGTCCCAGACTGCTGGGTTCTGAGTCTTCGCCACAAAGGAGGGCACGAACCTGAAGGACACTTCCTTCCACCCTTTGGAGTGCGAAACGTCGTAAGACAGACCATGGATCTCGCCCACTCTCTTAACCGAAGCTAAGGCTAGCAAGAAGACTGTCTTGAGGGTGAGGTCCTTGTCCCCGATATCTTTCAGGGGTTCAAAGGGAGGACGACTTAGCATCTTCAAGACCTTGGCTAGGTCCCACCTGGGCACTCTCCTAGCTTGAGGGGGGCAGGATTGCTCGAAACTCCTGATCAGCATCGCTATGTGTCTCGAGATCCCCAGGTCGATGCCTTTCAGGAGGAAGACTTGGCCTAAGGCGGCTCGAACTCCTTTAATGGCTGGAATTGACATTCCCACTTTATCTCTAAGATACACCAGAAACTCAGCTATGTCCGGGACTGAAGCTTTAAGAGGTCTAATGTGTTTCTCCGAGCACCACTTCGTGAAGGAGGCCCACTTCACCTGGTATACCGCGGTCGAGGATCTCCTCAGGTATAGGGACATTCTCTTAGCTGTGGTGGCAGAGTACCCCTCCTTCTTCAGGAGCCGCTCGATAGTCTCCAGGCGTGAAGGCGAAGAGAGAGAGGGTTGTCATGGAGCCTGAAGAAGTGCGGTTGGTGCAGGAGGTCTGATCTGGCAGGCAGAGGCCAAGGTGGTTGGCTCGCTAGGTCTTTTAGGTCCGCGAACCACTCTCTCTCCGGCCACCAGGGCGCTACCAAAGTCATCTTCAGGTTTCGGGAGGCCCTTACTCTGTTGAGTACCTGTCTTATCAACGTGAAGGGGGGAAAAGCATACACATCCAGGTTGTCCCACTTGTGCTGGAAGGCGTCTTCTAGGGCTGCCTTTTGGTCTGGGACCGGGGAGCAATAGACCG
Source organism: Palaemon carinicauda (assembly GCF_036898095.1). Lineage (NCBI taxonomy): Eukaryota > Metazoa > Arthropoda > Malacostraca > Decapoda > Palaemonidae > Palaemon > Palaemon carinicauda. The sequence goes on along the minus strand of NC_090748.1, from coordinate 84,892,891 downwards.
GTAGTTGGGCGTTGAGCTTTGTTGCAAAGAGGTCCATCACCGGGGAGCCCCAGCGTTGAATGATGAGTCTGGCTGAGTCTGGCTACTTCTGGGTGTAGAGACCACTCTGTCCCCACTATTTGATCCATTCTGCTGAGGCCGTCGGCCAGAACGTTTTTCTTCCCGGGGATGAACCTTGCTAGCAGCACCACTTGCTGCTCGTCTGCCCAATGTAGGATGTCTATGGCGAGGTCGCACAGTTCTTTCGATCTCATGCCCCCTTGCTTCTTTATGTAGGCCACTACCGTGGCGTTGTCGCACATTAACGCCACGGTGTTTCCCTTTAGCCGACTTGCAAAGTGAAGACATGCCTTCTGGACTGCTCTTAGTTCTAGGACATTGATGTGTAGACGCTTTTCGCTCTCCGACCAGGTACCTCGTGCTGTCTCTTCCAGAAGGTGGGCCCCCCACCCTTGGTTGGAGGCGTCTGTGAACAGGAGGTACTCGGGGGGACTGGACCCGAGGGGCATCCCCTTGAGGGAGTTCGACTGGCAGTGCCACCATTCTAGGGAGGTTCTCGTGTCTGGAAGGACTGGAATTAACGCTTTCTGCGAGTCCGTCTGGGACCAGAGGCTCTTGAGGTTCCATTGAATGGGTCTGAGCCTCATCCTCCCTTGGGGGACCAGTTTCTCCAATGAGACCAGGTGACCTATCAGTCTCTGCCAGTCTCTCGCCCTCCTGGAATGTTCTGACAGGAACGGCTGAATGATGTGCTTGAGATTCCGTATCCTGTCTTCCGAGGGGAAAACCTTCCCCTGCACGGTATCCAACGTCATCCCCAAGTATCCCATTCTGTTGGATGGTGTTAAGTTTGACTTTTCCAGATTGATTACGATTTCCAGATTCCTGCAAAACTGGAGGAGGTTTCTCCCTTGCTCCTCCAAGAGGGCCCTTGAGGTGGAAAGGAGCAACCAGTCGTCCAGGTATCTGATGAGACGGATACCCCGTTCGTGAGCCCACACTGAGACTGTCGCGAAGACCCTCGTGAACACTTGAGGGGCCGTCGACAGACCGAAGCAAAGGGTCTTGAACTGCAGGATCTGGGAACCCCATTTCACCCGGAGGAACTTCCGACTCGACGGGTGGACAGGGATCTGGAAGTATGCGTCCTTGAGGTCGACAGTTATCATATAATCTTTCTCCCTCAAGGACAGCAGGACGGATTTTGGGGTGTCCATCTTGAAGTCCGTCTTCTTGACGAACTTGTTGAGGGCCGACAGGTCTATCACGGGTCTCCACCCCCCCGTTGCTTTCTCTAACAGGAACAGGCGGCTGTAGAAGCCTGGGCGAAGGACCTCTTCCATGGCACCCTTCTCTAACATGGAGGAAATCTCCTCTTGAAGGGCGGCCCTTTTCATCGGGTCTCTGGGGGGTTCAACCATTCTGTCTGGCTGGCTGAAATAAGAGGGGGTGAATCCGCTATGAAGGGGAGCCTGTAGCCCTCCTTCAGGATGGACACCGTCCAAGGATCCGCTCCTTGTGCCTTCCATGCTTGCCAATGCGGTCTGAGGCATCCCCCAACCCGAGGCTTGGGCGGGAGTAGGGGGCCTCTCCCTCTACCTTCTCCTAGAGGGGCGGCCTGATCTGCCTCTCCTAGAGGAGGAGTAACCCGACCTGAAGAAGCTGGTGCTCCTCTGCGGGAGGGCTGAGGAGTTGTTGTCCAGGAGGAGGAAGGGGCGTCCCTCCTCGAAGTGCTGGGGGCGGCCTGAGGAGTCACGGCGCTATCCGAGGCAGCCCTCCTGTATGGAGACCTTTTAGACGACGCAGGTCTGGGGACGTTGGCCTCTTTCTTCTTAGACACTTTCTCCATCAGGTTCTCCAGCTCTTTTAATGGGAATAGAGACTCACCCCACAAGGGCAGGCTACGTACGGCTTGGGCCTCTCTGTCCGGGATCCTCCTAGATACCTTAGCTAGGACCGTGTCTCATTTCCGTAGGACCCAGTTGGCCGTAAGGGCGAGCGCCTGGTACGAGAGAAACTTAAGCGTTTTCCCCCCGGAGGTGAGAAGGTCCGTCAGGAGGCTTTGCTGTTCAGGATCTTCGGGGTCGACGGAGGCCTGCACGTTTACTAAAGTGGAGGCCCACCAGTCCAGCCATGAGGAGACGTTAACCAGGTCCCGTGACATCTCTTCCATCATGGCGGCTTCCGTAGGAGAGAAGGAAACCGGGGCTGAAGAGGCCCTTTCGTCTGAGCCGCCTTGTCCTAGGATGTCCAAGGCCGGGTCCACTCTACAGGGGCCTGGGCGCCGCCCTTCCGGAATGTATACTTCCCCCTGCGCTTTGAGGCCCTGGAGCGGTTTCGAGGCACTTTGGGACTTGGGGGCTTCCGCATTGCTGGCCACCAAGTTGTCTATGTACAGTACTCCTGCCCTAGTACCAGGTCTGGGGCAAAAGGAAGGGCCAGGGAAGACTTCGGAAGGGTGGCGTGATGGGTAATTCTCAGGAGGCTTGATCTCCAGGAATCCCCCTTTGGAGCCGAAGGTTCCGTAATCCCATGGTGCTTCCTGATGAGGCCCACCACTCTTCTATATGCGGAGTCCTCCGACAGGGAAGCTTCTCCTCCGTCAACCGAGGCCTCGGCCTGGAGTGGGGGCCCGGGTTGCTGGTTCGGCAGACCGGTCGTCCAGCCCTTGGGTCCAGGGGGGCCGCCCTGTAACTGTAGTGAGCTCCGTAAGAGGGTGGATCTCGCTGCAAGGTGGGTACCACCGGCTCAGGGAGGGCCCTCGGTTGCCTTAAGGCTCTGGAAGCGGAAGTCACGGTCCCGGTGGGCTGACCCGACAACGGGAACCGTTCCTTCTTACTCGATGGCCGCACCAGCTGGGCTGGTTCGGTCAGGCTGCCTGCAAAGAAGCGCGTTTCCCCCCGCTGGGCGGGGTGAACCGGAGGCCTCGAGGACTTATGCCTCTGCGAGAGGTCTTTCCTGCGTGCCAGGTCGCGCGGTTCTAGGCTGTGCGTAGAGAGCGGCAGCCTAGACGCACGTTCGCTGGATCGAGGGTCTGGTGAATGGAGCCTCTTGGACTCTCCTGAAGGTACGTAGACCCAGGCGCCCCCGGGAGAGACATTTCTTCTATACTTACGAGAATGGGAGCGGGAGCGCTTCTTGCTAGGCCGCGACCTTGACCTAGAGCGGGAATGTTCGCTCTCGGACAGTTCTCTTCTCCTGCGTCGCTTCCCCCTGACTTCCTCCTCGGAAGATGAGTCTACTTCCGACGAGTCCGACGACGCCACGTTTCTCGCCTAACGGCTGTTAGCGTGATCTGCGGGGGAATTTCCTCGACGCCGGGTGCCCGAGATCGAAGGCTGGAGGAAGTCCTCGGGAACCGCCGTGGAGATCGTCGGCACAGAGTCTAATCTTTCCATGCTAGGGGTCCAGGGTCACGTCCATTCTTAGCGGTGACCTCTCTGGCGTCTTCGTTAGCTTCCATCCAAAGGCATCGCTACTCGGGCGGCGAACTCTAGTTTGGCTGTCCCCTGGCGGGGGAGAGCCCGACGCACCGGCCCACGAGGGCGGAGGGGACTCTGATACTACAACACTGCCCCATAAGGGGTCTTCAGAGGACGCGTGGCCCCCCACCACAAGGCCTGACTCACCCGAAGCACTACCGGGCCCTTCGTTAGCCCTAGAGGGGCCCGCCCTTGGTTCTTCCCTCGCACTGAATTCCCTGGGAAGAACGCCTTGACCTTCTACAACACTAGAGGCTTCTTGTCCTCTCCTCTGCGAAGGAGACGGAGAAGCCGAGGCTTCGTCGGACCGATCACTGGCCGACGGTAACGAAGATACGACACTAATCTTCCTGGGGGACCGCTTCGAAGATTTCTTCTTTTTAGTACCATAGCGAACCCACTGGATATCATCCCAACTTACGCACTCCGGACACGTGTCCGCGGAGGAGCAAACTTTCCCCCTACACGTGGAACAAAGGGAGTGAGGATCTACCTCTGGCTTTGAGAGGAAAGCCCCACACGACTTTCCGGCTCTAGGCCCAGGGCAACGGCGCATATGATCCATCGTTCGCACACGAATGGCACAACACTAGTGAGCTATACGTACACTGGGGATATACACGGAGAACGCACTGTAACACTTGAGAATAACGCACTGCGAAAAAACACAAGTCCCCACGCTGGAAACACGTGGAACACAAACGCGCCAAAGGATCGAGAGAGACGAGAGTGAGCTGTGTACAGCTCACGACCAAGGAACTTAATGAGGAGAATGACCCAGAGAAGCAGTGACCTGCCCTAATCCTGCCCTCAGGGCACATTCCTTGGCGGCGGGGGTAGGCCTATGTAGAGCGGAGTAGGGGGGTAACGGCGGGAAAAACCTTGGTCGAGAAAGAGGGATCACAAGTGACTCCAAAAGAAAGTAGTTCTCGGTAAGTATTTTGTGTTGGAACAAATGGCCACTTATGCGGCACCCCCCCAAAACAGGCACAGGCGGGCTTCTTCAGCCGCCTGTTCCTGGTAGAGAAGGCCTTAGGTGGGTGGCGACCAGTCCATAGACCTTTCAGCTCTTAACCGTTTCATCGCCAACACCGCATTCAAAATGGAAACAGCCAGGGCAGTCCTTGCAGGCATCAGGGAAGGGGAATTCATGCTATACCTGGACCTCAAGAATGCATATTTTCAAATACCAGTACACCCATCCAGCAGGAAGTTCCTCAGATTCAAGAGGGGAGAAGAAGTCTTCCAGTTCCACACCCTCTGCTCTGGCCTGTCGACCGTGCCCGAGGTCTTCTAAAAGTTTTTTCCCCAGTCTCCAAGTGGTCCCACAAGAGAGGGATAAGACAAATGAGATATCTCGATGACTGGTTGCTCCTCTCAGAGTGACGAAACAATGCTACCGTTGTCGCATACATCAAGAAGCACGGCGGCCTGCAATCCCGTTGGATCCATGCCCTGGCAGTAGACATCTTTTCCTGGGCCGAGGACAATGCCATCTCTTAGACGGCCAGGTACATCCCAGGGAAATTGAACGTGGTCGAGGACGGCTTCAGCAGGAAGGGACAAGTATTACCGGGGGAATGGGCCCTTCATCCGGAAACAAAGGCGGCGATAAAAAAGTGGGGATCTCAGTGTCTGGACCTCCTTGCGACACATCTGAACACAAAACTGCCGGTCTTTTGCTCCCCCGTGCCGGATACAGCAGCAGCTCTCAAAGCCACATTCCAACATCCGTGGGATGGACTCAACACGTACGCCTTTTCCCCCCATTCGCCATTCTTCTGCAGACGCCGAACCGGCTTGGGAAGGCAAAACAGGCAAAGTTGACCCTAATAGCTGCACGGTGGATGGAAAAGGAGTGGTTCATGGACCTGAGGGCCTTGGCAACGGAGCCCACATGGCCCCTGCCTCTCAGACAAGACCTGCTAAAGCAGCCTCACTTCCAGAAGTTCCACAAAGGCCTCCAAAACCTCTCCCTTCACACGTGGAGACTATCCAGCGTCTAGTAAGGAAGGAGGGATACTCCAAGAGGGCAGCTGGCCAGATGTCCTTAAATGTAAGGCAATCCTCAAGGGCCATTTACCAGGTGAGATTGGCAACCTTCGGCAAATGGTGCAACAAAAAAGGCATTCAGCATCTCAAGGCTTCAATCCCGGTCATCGCGCGGAGTTTATAGTCCATCTTCGACTCAATCTGGGCATGTCGGTAACAGCAGTGAAGGGATTCCATGCGGCCCTGGGCCAGGTCTTCCTCCTCAAGGGCTTGAACCTAAACTCCTCCAAGTGCCTCTTGATGCTGGTGAAAGAATTCGAGCAGTCCTCCCCCCCTCCCCAAGACCTTCTCGGGCACCTCGTGGGACACAACCAAAGTCCTTGACTCCCAAAAGCCGCCGCCTTTCGAGCATCTTGGACAAATTACAGACAGGGAACCGACCCTAAAGACTGTGTTCCTTGTCGCCCTGGGCTTGGCCAAAAGGGTAAGCGAAACTCTATGGCCTCTCATCGGATGTCTCCCACGGATGGAAGGAGTTATGCTTCAGGGAAGGAGTTGTGCATCAGGCTCGTCCCCTCCTTCATGGCAAAAACGCAAAACCCGGCGGTAGATAATCTCCTCTTTAACGAATTCTCCATCCCGCCATCTCCAGGACAAATGACCTGGAGAACCTTTTATTATGCCCGATGAGGGCAGTACGGAAATACCTCCCTAGGACCTCCGCCCAGCCATCAAGAGATTGTTCGTGACAACAGGTAGAGTGAAGAAGCCGTTAGCGAAGAATACAATCTCCTTCTGGCTCTAGGAGACGATCCGATGAGCATACCTGACAAAGGGCGAAGCCTCCCCCATGTCCGTCAAGCCTCACGACATCCGGGGCATCGGCACCTCGTTAGCCTTCGAGAGAAATGTGGCAGTCGGCCAGCTGCTGAGGGCCGGTGTATGGTCAAGACAGTCGACTTTTACAGCCTTAAAGACTGCTTCCACAAGTCCCGGGAGGGGTTTAAGCTCGGTCTCATTATAGTCACCCAGCAGAGTATCTAAGGGCAACTACACATGACAGCCCGAATGGGTTATGTTATTATCATTATTGGATCCTAGCTATACAACCCTAGTTGGAAAAGCAAGATGCTATAAGCCCAAGGGCTCCAATAGAGAAAAATAACCCAGTGAGGAAATGATTTATTGTTAATTTGTTCTCAACGTCAAAACAGATAATTCATTTATAAACTAAAAAAAGACATGTCAGCTTGTTCAACATAAAAACATTTGCTGCAACTTTGAACTTTTGAAGTTCTCCTGAATCAACTACCCAATTAGGAAGATCATTCCACAACTTGGTCACAGCTGGAATAAAACTTCTAGAATACTATGTAGTATTGAGCCTCAAGACAGAGAAGGCTTGGCTACAGTATTGGAATTAACTGCCTGCCTAGTATTACGAACACGATTGAATTGTCCAGGAAGATCTGAATGTAAAGAACGGTCAGAGTTATGAAAAATCTTATGCATAATGAACTAATTGAACAACGGTGCCAAAAATTACCATCTAGATCAGGAATAAGAAATTTAATAGACCCTAAGTTTCTGTCCAACAAATTAAGATGAGAATCAGCAGCTGAAGACCAGACAGGGGAACAATACTCGAAACAAGGTAGAATGAAAGAAACACTTCTTTAGAATAGATTGATCACCAAAAATCTTGAAAGACTATCTCAATAAGCCAATTTTTTGTGCAATTAAAGAAGACAGACTTAATGTGCTTCTCAAAAGTAAATTTGCTGTCGAGAATCACACCTAAAATTTTAAGTTGTACAAAGTTAAAGAAACATTATCAATACTGGGATCTGGGTGTTGAGGAGCCACTGTCCTTCACCTACTTGCAATTTAGCGAGGGATAGAACACCTCAGAACACACACACACACACACACACCCGGAACAACCCGACAAGACATTGCCCCTTGGACGAGTGTTACCTATTTATTCTACTTTCATTAACACCCCTTCTTTTTTGCTTTTTCCAGACAGGCCTTACAACCCCACCTCTCTCCAGGGTCTATTTTCCCTCCTAATTCTGAGGCTCAATGACAATTTCTAAGTAAATTGTCTTTTTCCTAACATACATACTACATCCCAATAGTATATTTACCCCCCCCCCCCCCATCTTTCCCTATTATAGACCCATTTATCAAATGCCACTTTTCCTGAAACCAGAGGAGAGAGGTGGTTTTTGACATGGAAGGTCGGCCCAAGCGTACCCTTGGGGCATGCTAGGAAACAAGAGAGGTCAGCGGGTGTAAAGGGGTTAAGGGGATCGGGGGTGGATCTCTGGTCGGTAGAGACGCGATAGAGAGTACTCCTATCAATTGGGACATGGTATGTATGTTAGGAAAAATACAATTTACTTAGAAATTGTCATTATCAAACTATTCAAAGCCAAATTATAGTAAAAACAAACACATGGTTTCTTCTTCCTTCAATTTTTCTGGTGAAGAAAATGATTAAGGGTTCTTACCTCTGGAGTGTGAAGGCCATGATAAATTTTATTTTCAATTGAGCATTCCTTCATCTCTGGCTGCTCAACTAAAAAGTCTTTCGCTTCCCACGCCTGAGAGCCATCTCTGAACATGAATATAGCACGACGCTGATCCACCATATACCTAGAAAACAGAATTTAGAATTTTAATGATGTTCTGGTGCTTCTCTCTTGTGTTTATGCTACGAAAAAATTTTGCCATTTCTCTCCTTTAAATAATAGACATTATTTATTACTAGCTAAGCTACACCTTAGTTGGAAAGCAAGATGTGTTATTAAACCTAATGGCTGCAACAGGGAAAATAGTCCAGTGAGGAAAAGAAATGAGAAAATAAATATGCTACATAAGAATGACTAATTGATATAAATGAGAATAATAAATATTTTGAGATCAGTAACAATGTTAAAATAGATCTGTTATGTATAAATAACTTTGAACAGAGACTGTTAAGCTGTTCAACAACAAAAAAAAAAAAAAAAACAACAACAACAACAACATTATTTCACCGCTTGTTTGAACTTCTCATGTTGCACCCATTCAAGTGCCCAGCCTAGGAAGATCATAACACAATCTGATCACAGCTAGAATAAAACTTGTAGATTATTGTATTGTATAGTACAGTATTGAGCCTTATGATGGAGAAGGCACGACTCGGCATTAACCGCATATCTAATACTATGTGCAAGAGGGTACAGTCTGGGTAGATCTGAATGCAAAGGATGGTCAGAATTATCAAAATCCTTATGCAATATGGATAAAGAACTAAATAACTGTGCCAGAGACTAATATCTAAATCAGGAAAAGGAAATTTAACAGACCAAGTTTTTGTCCCACAAATCATGACTAGAGTCAAACACCTTTAGATCAGACAGGAGAATACTACTCAAAACAAGACAGAATTAAAGAATTAAAACACTTTCAGAATAAATCGATCACCAAAAATCAAAACTCAAAAAAAAAAAATCTTTGTGCAACTGAAGAAACAGACCAAAGACAGTGACTCAAAAGTACAGTATTTTCGCAATCAATAATCTTGCCTAAAATCTTATTGGAGTTGTTTAAAGTTGAAGAAACACATTATCTATGCCGAGGCATGAAAGTTGAGGAGCCACTGTTGTCTACTACTCTGAATCATACTTTGAGTTTTGTTAGGGTTCAACTTCATGCCCCTTAATTTGCACAATTCACTAATTTAGCTAGATTTTTATTAAGCGATGCAGCAACCCCAAGTCTACATTCAGAAGAAGGAATCGATGCAAAGAGTAGCATCATCTGCAAATGCAATGACTTTGTTTTCTAGGCCAAACCCCCATATCAGTATACATAGTATAAAATGTAATGGCCCAAGAAAACTACCCTTAAGAACACCGGATATCACATTTCTATACTCACTAAGGTGCTCATCACCAACAACAACACTGAAATCTGTTACTTAAAAATTCAATAATATAGCCATGCTAATAAAAGACCCAACTGCTGTGAGTTTAAAAACTAGGGCGTGGTAAAGTATCTGGACAATTTGACGGTAATTAACAGCAATTTTCTTGGTAAGGGTACACCATACATCCTGTCATTTCATTCTTAAAGTCTAAACTACATAATATATTACTATCTACATGACATCACCTGTCAGTGGGGAGGAGAGGTGTGTATATAAACATCAAAATTAAAGAATATTTTAATAAACAAAATAACATTAATATCTATGAAACTTTCGTAACGTTCATAGCGTAGACGCCTACACACTGATGGAGGGTGGTCAATGAAGGAGAGAAGGATATGATGTCCTAAAATCATAATACTTATCTAACACCTGTGGCTCTCCGCTTAGTCCAGTACAACAGGAACCAATCCATCGCCAAACAAAAGCGTTATGACTCTAACCTCAAGATTGTAATCTCAAACACAACCCCACAATCAAACTACACTTTCTTTAAAAATACAAGTGTTGGGTAACATATATATAGAAAAACCTAATGGCTATCTCTGTAAGAGTTTAGCTTGACCCAATGTGTTTTAATGACAATAAACTTGACAAAATATTGAGGCAAGAAAGATTATCTTTAATCATTCATAGTTCAGAATGTAGGTGAAAGAGCAATATATCATCATTTCATCAAAACTTACATTACTGTATATTTAAAAGAGCCCGGTAAGTAGTAGGTTGGCCAAGGCACCAGCTACCCAGAGAGTTATTGGATCGTTTGACTGGCCAGACAGTACTACACTGGATTCCTCTCTCTGGTTACAGCTCATTTTCTCCGTCTACACATTCACCAAATAGTCTAGCCTATTCTTTACACTTTCTCCTCTTACACCTGACATCACTGAGATTACCAAACAATTCTTCTTCATTCAAGGGGGGTTAACTACTGCATTGTAAATGTTCAGTGGCTACTTTCCTCTTGGTTAGAGTAGAAGAGACACTTTAACTATGATAAGCAACTCTTCTAGGATACTAAAACCAAAACATTGTTTAGTCAGGGTAGTGCCATAGCCTGTGTACCATGGTCTTCCACTGTCTTGGGTTTGAGTTCTCTTGCTTGAGGATAGACTCGGGCAAGCTATTCTATCTTGTTTCTCTTCCTCTTGTTTTTTAATGTTTTATAGTTTATATATGATCGAACTAATTTAATAATTTTGTTATTCTTAAAATATTTCAATTTTTCATTACTTTCATGAATGTTGTAATTCAAGAGGTACTATTTTTTTAGTGTAGTTGGAAAAGTGTATGGTAGAGTACAGATTAATAGGATTAAGGATAAAACAAAGAATGCAATCTTAGAAGTACAGGGTGGTTTTAGAAGAGGTAGGGGTTGTATGAATCAGATTTTTACAGTTAGGCAGATATGCGAGAAATATTTAGCAAAAGGTAAGGTGTATGTTGCGTTTATGGATCTGGAGAAAGCGTATGATAGTTGATAGGGAAGCAATGCGGAATGTGATGAGGTTATATGGGGTTGGTGGAAGGTTGTTGCAAGCAGTGAAAAGTTTCTACAAAGGTAATAAAGCATGTATTAGGTTAGGAAATGAAGTGAGCGATTGGTTTCCGGTGAGAGTGGGACTGAGACAGGGATGTGTGATGTTGCCGTGGTTGTTTAACTTGTATGTTGGTGGATTGCTGAGAGAGGTGAATGCTCGAGTGGTTGGACGAGGATTGAAACTGGTAGACAAGAATGACCATGAATGGGAGGTAAATCAGTTGTTGTTTGCGGATGATACTGTACTGGTTGCAGACGCAGAAGAGAAGCTTGGCCAATTAGCGACAGAATTTGAAAGGGTGTGTGAGAGAAGGAGTTGAGAGTTAATGTGGGTAAGAGTAAGGTTATGAGATGTACGAGAAGGGAAGGTGGTGCGAGGTTGAATGGAGAGTTACTTGAGGAGGTGGATCAGTTTAAGTACTTGGGGTCTGTTGTTGCAGCAAATGGTGGAGTGGATGCAGATGTATGTCAGAGAGTGAATGAAGGATACAAAGTGTTGGGGGCAGTTAAGGGAGTAGTAAAAAAATAGATGGTTGGGCATGAATGTAAAGAGAGTTCGGTATGAGAAAGTGATTGTACCAACTGTGATATATGGATCAGAGTTGTGGGGAATGAAAGTGACGGAGAGACAGAAATTGAATGTGTTTGAGATGAGGTGTCTAAGGAGTATGGCTGGTGTATCTCGAGTAGATAGGGTTAGGAACGAAGTAGTGAGGGTGAGAACGGGTGTAAGAAATGAGTTAGCAGCAAGAGTGGATATGAATATGTTGAGGTGGTTTGGCCATGTTTAGAGAATGGATAATGGCTGTCTGCCATTATAATTATCATTATTATTACTAACCAAGCTACAACCCTAGTTGGAAAAACAAGATGTTATAAGCCCAAGGGCTCCAACAGGGAAAAATAGCCCAGTGAGGAAAGGAAATAAGGAAATAAATGATGAGAATAAAGTAACAATATATCATTCTAAAAGCAGTAACAGCGTCAAAACAGATATGTCCTATATAAACTATTAATGTCAAAAACAGATATGTCATATATAAACTATAAAAAGACTCATGTCAGCCTGGTCAACATAAAAACATTTGCTCTAACTTTGAAACTTTCGAAGTTCTACTGATTCAATTACCCGATTAGGAAGATCATTCCACAACCAGGTAACAGCTGGAATAAAACTTCTAAAATACTGTGTAGTATTGAGCCTCATGATGGAGAAGGCCTGGCTACTAGAATTAACTGCCTGCCTTGTATTACGAACAGGATAGAATTGTCCAGGGAGATCTGAATGTAAAGAATGGTCGGAATTATGAAAAATCTTATGCAACATGCATAATGAACTAATTGAACGACGGTGCCAAAGATTAATATCTAGATCAGGAATAAGAAATTTAATACACCATAAGTTTCTGTCCAACAAATTAAGATGAGAATCAGCAGCTGAACACCAGACAGGAGAACAATACTCAAAACAAGGTAGAATGAAAGAATTAAAACACTTGTTCAGAATAGATTGATCACCGAAAATCTTAAAAGACTTTCTCAATAAGCCAAGTTTTTGAGCAATTGAAGAAGACAAAGACCTAATGTGTTTCTCAAAAGTAAATTTGCTGTAGAAAACCACACCTAAAATTTTAAAAGTGTCATACAAATTTAAAGAAACATAATCAATACTGAGATCCGTATGTTGAGGAGCCACCGTCCTTGACCTACTTACAAACATACTTTGAGTTTTGTTAGGATTCAACTTCATACCCCATAATTTGCACCATGCACTAATTTTAGCTAAATCTCTATTAAGGGATTCACCAACCACAGATCTACATTCAGGGGATGGAACTGATGCAAAGAGAGTAGCATCATCTGCATATGCAACAAGCTTGTTTTCTAGGCCAAACCACATGTCATGTGTATATAGTATGAAAAGTAATAGGCCAAGAACACTACCCTGTGGAACACCGGATATCACATTCCTATACTCACTATGGTGCTCATCAACAACAGCTCTGAGATCTATTACTTAAAAAATCAATGATAATGCTAAGAAACGACCCACCCACTCCCAACTGTTTCAGTTTGAAAACAAGGGCCTCATGATTAACACTGTCAAAGGCAGCACTAAAATCAAGGCCAATCATACGAACTAACTGACCAAAATCAAGGGATTTCTGTACAGCATTGGAGATTGTAAAAAGGGCATCACATGTTCTAAGGCCTTTACGAAAACCAAATTGCAAACTAGGGAGTAGATGATTACCTTCAGCAAACCTATAAGACATTTTGCCAGAGGACGTTCAAGAACTTTAGATAATATGGGAGTTATGGATATTGGGCGGTCATCAGTAGGACTTGAGCTACCACAAACATTTACATAGAGGAGTAACATTATCAATTCTCCAACAAGTGCTAAAAGCTCCTCCTCTTGCTAACTTGCACAAAATAACAGATAACTTTGGAGCTAAGAAATCTGCTGTCTTTATAAAAAAAAAAAAAAAGGAAAAATACCATTTGGGTCTACACCTCCATAAGCATCAAGGTCCATCAACAGAGCTTTAATCTCACGAGATCGAAAAGCTAAACTAGTTAGTTTAGCCTCAGGAAAACAGGAATGAGGAAGTTCAAGTTTTTCATTACTCTGTTTAGTGTCAAAAACATCAGCCAAAAGGGTTGCCTTTTCCTTTGGACAGTGAGTGACTGAGCCATCTGGTTTAACCCTGGATAGGTACGCTCCTCGGACACCCCTTTAAGGGTATACTCGGACGCGCGCGACCCTGACGCCAAAAAAAATTCTTGAAAAATCAGTTTTTGCAGTAACCTCCTTTTTTCTTTTGCCAAAAAAAACTTCAATGAATGCTTAAAACAACTGTAAAGATAAATACTACTCATCTGCAGAAAAACTATTTATTATAAATATTTAAAAAAATTAAGTAGAAAAAAGACCTTACATAAAAATTCATAAAAAATTTTTTTATACATATATACACAAATCCTTTTAGGAATTGATTCTTGAATGTTTAGGACACATCTTGATGTATTTTGGATGAAGTCAGACCCATGGAGGTGAAGATCTGAAATGAGAAAAAAAGGGTAACTTTTTTTGGCCAAAAAAATTTGTCCAAATTTCATGAATTTTTTTGGGTACCCAAATGAAATAGGAAGTGGCTAATTTTTTTAGGGAATAAACATATGTTATCCTAAAATAGAAATATGTAAAAAAATCTTCATTATTTTGTAAATTACATTTATATCAGGGGGCATATCTAAAGGTAATTTTTTGAGTACTTAGAAATTTCGTAAAAAAATACATATATTTAATATATAATATGATATTTATGCAGGTAAAAATATACCAAAATATCACAAATTCTATAGGGAACAAGAATATATATAGATAGGGCAACTTACGCTTCGGATATGTCCACAAAATGGCCGCCAACCACACTGACTCAGACTCCCTAATCTGCCACTTGAAATGTAGGAAGGGTATGTCAATTTCAAGGTGTTATTTACTAATCTAATTATTCTTGGATATGCATAAAAATTGTATGGTGGGTTGCTGGATAATTGTCGATTATTTTACGACTATAAAATTAAAATTCTGACCCAAAAAAATTTTTTTGAAGGGAAATAAAATAAAAAAAAAAAAAAAATGTAAAACAATATAATATTTTAGCTAAAGAAATTTGATGACATTCAATCAAAAAAGAAGTAAACAAAATTTTCCGACAAATAAACATCTAGAGGAATCATTACTCTGTGATAGTTCCTTAGTACGTAGTAATTTTGAAAGAAATGGGAAAAAACGAAAAAGTGGCAATCGCAGGAAAATCGAACACATACCTATATATACGCCATATCTGGCTAAAAATAAAGATAGGCATGGGTAGCCAGATCATCTAGAAACACTTTCCAACACTATAAAAATACAAGTTTTGCGACACTACTTGCCAATTCCTTACGGTAACATGACTAAGCAAAAAAAGCATGGGTAGCCAGATCATCTAGAAACACTTTCCAACACTATAAAAATACAAGTTTTGCGACACTACTTGCCAATTCCTTACGGTAACATGACTAAGCAAAAAAAATGCAAAACAAATAAAAAGGGGCACTCGCGGAAAAATGGCCAATATACAGCATTTCAGAAAAAAAAATTTCAGCCACGTACTAGGCAAACCATCAAGGCACATTTTCCGACAAATAAACATCTAAATGAATCATTACTCTGTGATAGTTCCTTAGTACGTAGTAATTTTGAAAGAAATGGGAAAAAACGAAAAAATGGCAATCACCGGAAAATCGAACACATACCTATATATACGCCATATCTGGCTAAAAAAAAGATAGGCATGGGTAGCCAGATCATCTAGAAACACTTTTCAACACTATAAAAATATAAGTTTTGCGACACTACTTGCCAATTCCTTACGGTAACATGACTAAGCAAAAAAATGCAAAACAAATAAAAAGGGGCACTCGCGGAAAAATGGCTAACATTCTAATATACGGCATTTCAGAAAAAAAAAATTCAGCCACGTGCTAGGCAAACCATCAAGGCACATTTTCCGACAAATAAACATCTAAATGAATCATTACTCTGTGATAGTTCCTTAGTACGTAGTAATTTTGAAAGAAATGGGAAAAAACAAAAAAATGGCAATCACGGGAAAAAACGAAAAAATGGCAATCACCGGAAAATCGAACACATACCTATATATACGCCATATCTGGCTAAAAAAAAGATAGGCATGGGTAGCCAGATCATCTAGAAACACTTTCCAACACTATAAAAATATAAGTTTTGCGACACTTCTTGCCAATTCCTTACGGTAACATGACTAAGTAAAAAAATGAAAAACAAATAAAAAGGGGCACTCGCGGAAAAATGGCCAACATTTTATTATACGCATTTCAGAAAAAAAAATTTCAGCCACGTACTAGGCAAACCATCAAGGCACATTTTCCGACAAATAACATCTAAATGAATCATTACTCTGTGATAGTTCCTTAGTACGTAGTAATTTTGAAAGAAATGGGAAAAAACGAAAAAATGGCAATCACCGGAAAATCGAACACATACCTATATATACGCCATATCTGGCTAAAAAAAAGATAGGCATGGGTAGCCAGATCATCTAGAAACACTTTTCAACACTATAAAAATATAAGTTTTGCGACACTACTTGCCAATTCCTTACGGTAACATGACTAAGCAAAAAAATGCAAAACAAATAAAAAGGGGCACTCGCGGAAAAATGGCTAACATTCTAATATACGGCATTTCAGAAAAAAAAAATTCAGCCACGTGCTAGGCAAACCATCAAGGCACATTTTCCGACAAATAAACATCTAAATGAATCATTACTCTGTGATAGTTCCTTAGTACGTAGTAATTTTGAAAGAAATGGGAAAAAACAAAAAAATGGCAATCACGGGAAAAAACGAAAAAATGGCAATCACAGGAAAATCGAACACATACCTATATATACGCCATATCTGGCTAAAAAAAAGATAGGCATGGGTAGCCAGATCATCTAGAAACACTTTCCAACACTATAAAAATATAAGTTTTGCGACACTTCTTGCCAATTCCTTACGGTAACATGACTAAGTAAAAAAATGAAAAACAAATAAAAAGGGGCACTCGCGGAAAAATGGCCAACATTTTATTATACGCATTTCAGAAAAAAAAATTTCAGCCACGTGCTAGGCAAACCATCAAGGCACATTTTCCGACAAATAAACATCTAAATGAATCATTAATCTGTGATAGTTCCTTAGTACGTAGTAATTTTGAAAGAAATGGGAAAAAACGAAAAAATGGCAATCACAGGAAAATCGAACACATATCTATATATACGCTATATCTGGCTAAAAAAAAATAGGCATGGGTAGCCAGATCATCTAGAAACACTTTCCAACACTATAAAAATATAAGTTTTGCGACACTACTTGCCAATTCCTTACGGTAACATGACTAAGCAACAAAATGCAAAACAAATAAAAAGGGGCACTCGCGGAAAAATGCCCAGCATTCTAATATATGGCATCTCAGATAAAAAAAAAAAAAGACATGCACGTGTTAGCCCAACCATCAAGGCACACTTTCTAACACAAATATGAAAAAAAAATCAATAATATACGGCAATTCCTTACTACGTAGTAAATTTTTACAAATATTGAAAAAAAAAACAGAAATTGGCAACCGCAGTTAAATACCCAATATACCAATAACTACGTCGTATCTGACAAAAACAAAGTCACGCATGGGTAGCCAGATCATCTAGACACTTTCCAACACTAAAAAAGCAAAAGTTTTACGACACTATTTGGCAATATCTTACGGAAAAATGACTTGGCAAAAAAATGAAAAAAAATGAAAAAGGGGCACTCGCGGTAAAAGGCCCAACATTCTAATATACGGCATCTCAGATAAAAAAAAAGACATGCACGTGTTAGCCCAACCACCAAGGCACACTTTCTAACACAAACATGAAAAAAAAATCAATAATATACGGCAATTCCTTACTACGTAGTAAATTTTTACAAATATTGAAAAAAAAACAGAAATTGGCAACCGCAGTTAAATACCCAATATGCCAATAACTACATCGTATCTGACAAAAACAAAGTCACGCATGGGTAGCCAGATCATCTAGACACACTTTCCAACACTAAAAAAGCAAAAGTTTTACGACACTATTTGGCAATATCTTACGGAAAAATGACGGCAAAAAAATGAAAAAAAATGAAAAAGGGGCACTCGCGGTAAAATGGTCCTCGTGGTGATGAACGACATTTTAACTAAAAAAAAAATCATGCACATGGTAGCCAAACAATCCACCAAGACTTTCCACAACTGATAACCTATACAAGTTGCACCATTCTACGACAATTTCATAATACGTAATAACTTTGATAATTATGCAAATTACCTTAGAAGGGTAAACTCGGTCGCGCTCGACCCCGACGCGTCTCAGAAATCGGGGAAGGAGTACAGAGACAGCAATGCACATCTGGACACTACTAGAGGGTGTAGGCCAGACACCTACTGCAGGTTGATCACCCACAAATTCAGTCACGGGGGTGAGTCACGTGAGAAAAACCTCTTTTTTTTTTTTGACGCTCGGGGTCGCGGACGACCCACCGTACCGTTCCAGGGTTAATTAAGTAAAGGAGGAACTGTTGCATCTACACCAAAGAGTGCAGATTTAAGGGTAGACCACCATTTATGTTCCTGAGTTGTACCAGAAAGGGTTTCTTTTATGGTTAAATTGTACTCCTTTTCAGTTGAGGCATAAACTCTGAGCAAAAGCTCGAAGCTGAGCATAGTTATTCCAGGTCAAATCTGATCTGTTACCCTTCCAAAGATGATAGGCCTCCTGCTTCTCCAAATAAGCATGTCTACAATTATCATTGAACCCCGGTTTGTACTTCACTCGGTACCTTGCACACGAGAAGGGATATGCCTATCAATTATGAATTATGTTGACTAGATTCTTATTCAAAGGGACAACAGTATCTACACAACTATATAATTGTGACCAATTCAAGCACCAAAGATCATGCAAAATCCCATTCTAGTCTGCTTGGGATTTCATATAAATTTTACAAGAGTATGATACATCAGGGACAGGCTGCTCAGTCTTCACTACTAATGAAATCAAGGCACGATCAGATGTCCCGACTGGGGAACCAACCTTTCTAGTTATAACGCCGGGGGAGTCAATGTATACGAGGTCCAAGCAATTACCAGACCTGGAAGTAGCTTCATTTATGATTTGCTCACAGCCTGATTCAGAGGCAAAGTCTAAAGCTCTTAAGCCATGGCGATCGGTAGGAGAGATAGAACTTAACCACTCCCTATGATGAGCATTAAAATCACCAACAAAGACAAAAGAAGCCTTTCAATCATCTTCTTGTATCTTAGCCATAATGGTAAGAAGACAATCGAAGATAGAATCATCCATTTCTGGATTCCGGTAGATCGAACACAAATAAAAGTTGTTATGCCTGCCAAAACTTTTATTACCTGAATCTCATGACATCCACATTGATAGCAGGACTTATGAGAAGCAAGGTACTCTGTCCTAATATACACCGCCATTCCCCTGGCCCCAGGGATGGCATCACGTTTCAGCATTATTGGTTTCTTAAAACCAGTTATAAGGAGCTCAGATGAGTGCCTCATATTAGAAACCAAATTCTGAGCACAAAAGAATATCATACTGTCTGGACGCAACTGTAAGGTCTTGGATATTTGCATGAAGACCACGAATATTGCAATAAAGAAGGTGATGAATGCAAGAGTTGATGGGAGAAGTACAAGAGGAAGGCAAAGGTTTGGGTGGATGGATGGAGTGAAGGAAGCTCTGAGTGATAGGAGGATAAATGTGAGAGAGGCAAGATAGCGTGCTAGAAATAGGAATGAATGGCGAGCAATTGCGACGCAGTTCCGGTAGGTCCTGCTGCTTCCTCTGGTGCCTTGGATGACCGCGGAGGTAGCAGGAATAGGGGATTCAACGTTATGAAGCTTCATCTGTGGTGGATAATGGGGGAGGGTGGGCTGTGGCACCCTAGCAGTACCAGCCGAACTCGGTTGAGTCCCTTGTCTGGCTGGGAGAAACGTAGAGAGGAGAGGTCCTCTTTTTTATTTCATTTGTTTGATGTTGCCTACCCCCCAAAATTGGGGGAAGTGCCTTGATATATGTATGTATTTCTCTCATCTTATTTCCATCTAGACTTCTATAATTCCAATGTTGTTGTCAATTATTTAAAACAAATTCTTAATGGTGTTAAAAAAAATCATTACAGAGAATGGGATACCTTCTTAGTAGCAACTCAGCTGTAGCATTCTTTGCCAGTAGATCTGCATTTTCATTCCTAAACAGGCGGAACCCAACAAAATTGAATTTTTATACCTCTCAGCCCAATAATGAAGAGCCACTAAAATCTTTAAAACTGAAGGGTTACTGGAATTAAAACTTGAATGCTTGTACGACACATCTTGCATCACTAAAAATGGTAAAATTAACCCCATCTTTTAATGCTATTTTTACAATAGCAGATAGTATGTTATATAGTTTGGAAGTATGCATAGAAGATTCTAGAGGAAGTGCACTTCTACAATTAAAAGCATTACTATATGCTCAAAATCCAACACCAGCATCAAATTTGGAGCCATCACTACAGTACGAGGGGTACTCAAAAAATATGATTAATTTTGTAATTCTTTATCAATTTTTCTATACAACTGATATATTTTTCATCATGACCTCTGTTAAGGTCAATACACTCCTCCAGGTGGTGGTTCCATCCTTTTAGACTATATTTTAAGAAATCTGCAGACCCCCTTTATGATCCATGTTTTTGCTGAATGTTCTGCTTCATCAGTGCTATAAAAATGGATACCTTTCAACTGTCCTTTGAGCTTTGGGAATAAAAAAAAAGTCAGATGGGGCTAGGTCTGGGATATAAGGTGGATGTAGCAACAATGCCCATTGAAACTCTCAAAACTTCTTTAGTATCATGTGAAGAAGGCATTGGGTCGCTCTCATGATGGAAAAGAATTCCACGATGGAGCTTTCCTGGATGCTTTTTAGCTAATTCTGCTCTAAATTTCCTATGATTAACATACTGTCAAGGACAAGGAGAATTAGCATCGAGCTTGCTCTCCTGCATACATACAATTATAAGGAACTTCTCTAAGGAGCTTAGGTTCTTCATATATGGCCCTTAAACCCTGACAATGCCATTGCAAAATGGAGGAAAAAAACTGTGTTTATCTTCTGGTAGACACCTTGAATGAAGTCTTACCATTAGCATTTTTTATCTAGCACCATGTCCAGGTGGTTTCTTCTCATATGAAGCAATGTCTTGAGTTATATATTCAAGAAAATGACTAAAAATTGTCTCCCCTTCTCCCTGATAAAAAATTTAAATGCATACGAGCTAATATGAACCATTGGATTGATTATACTTTTAGTAACTGAAAAGTTAAATTTACTCTATGCATATTAAGAGCTGTTACAACTACCTTGTACATATACATTTAGACAGTAACAGTAAACACGTGTGTGCCCATTTTGACATCATTGTCAATTGAGCTCATATATATATGTGCTGCTCAAAATATGTACATCTACATTGTAAATACTGTATCTTCGAGGGTAAATTCATCGCTTATATTTTGGACTGTTTACGTAGATGTTCTTGTTGGATATCAACAAGGAAAATCATAAATTTTAAAAGTAATTTCTATTCTTTCTAACTATAGAAACCAAAGTCCTCTTAACAAGAGTATGATTTTAGCTTGGCTAGAAATCTTTTAAAATTTCACTGAGCCCTGCCCACCCGCCAGCACACCTAGACGTCACTTTGGCCTTTACCAAAGACTTGCAGGGTGGTTGAAGCAGGAAGTGAAACTCCGGAAAAATAGAAAGTACTTTTAAAATTTTCGATTTGTTCTTACATGAATACAAACACTTGCCTTCAATAGGAAATTCATTATTAGGTAGGAGGAAGTACCTATTACCATACTGGCCGGTATAAAATCCCGGTGTCAGGGCAAGCTACTTGCAAGTTTGAAAAGTTGACTCGAGGCCGAGCGGTAGCCTTTTACTGCAGTGATTAAAAGGGATCTTTAGTTCTTCAGGAACCCCAAAATGTTTGCAATCAGGGGAATAATGGCCTTGAGTGGAGCAATATTTCCCCTACGACACCAACAACAGAATATTCTTAACTTGGCCTGGTAGACTGCTATGGACAACTTTCAGAGATATCTGGAAAGTTATTTCACAGTTGGTTTAAATTTTTTTTTTTTAGAGCAAATGCTAGATAAGTCTCCAGCCATGAAGTGACAGGCAATACAGCGAGTCGTTGAACTTTGTGTGGTTGTTGTAGTAGGTTTGGCCATTCTGGAAATTCTCTTGAAACTTACGTGAGAACTTCCAGCAGGTCTGAATACCACTCTACTGCTGGTCACTTTGAAGCTACTAGCATTACTCTGACTCCCTTGGATGTTAGGACTCTGTTCAGTGTCTGACAAAACAGACAGAACAACAGAAAGGCATTAAAGTCCAGTCCATCCCATGGGTGCTGAAAAGAATTTTCCATTACTGCAGCTTTGTCTGGAACTGATGAGCAATACACCAGGAGTCTGTGATTTAGGTGAGTGGCAAACATGTCCAGAGACTGGGAACCCAGAAAGTGAAAAGTCTCTTCACCACTAGCGGAAGCAGTCCATTCTAAACCAACTGTCATCCATGGCCGATTTAGATTGCCGGTAATGACGTTACTCTTCCCAGGGATGAACCTCGCTGAGAGGGCGACTGCTTTGGTCTGTGCCCACCTAAGTATCTCTACTGCTAGTTGGCTAAGCAGGAGAGAGGCTGAGCCTCCTTGTTTGGAGATATAGGTCACTACTGTGGAGTTGTCACTCATCAGCACAACTGAGTGACCTTTCAGTCTCTGAGAAGTGAAGTAATACTAGTTGCACTGCTTTTATTTCCAGGAAACTGATGTGAAAGGCCTTGTTCTCTTCTGACCATAAGCCCAAGGTTTGTCCCCTTCCTTGATGAGCATCCCACCCTTGGCGAGAACCCTCCTATAACAAAAGGAATTGTGGGGGAGGAGCCTGAAATGGGGTTCCAACTAACAGTGTCTCCTCTCTCAGCCACCAATGGAAGTTCGTCACAACCTCCTGGGGCACTAACAGCAGGGTTACATGGGGGTCGGATGTCTGCAACTACTGACTCTTCAGAGCCCACTGCACCATGCGAAGATGCATTCTCCCAAAGGGGAAGAAACTCTCCATAAAGGAGAGATGGTCTAGAAGCTTCTGCCAAGAGTGTGCAGGAAGTGGCTTCCCTTTCAGAGAGGCTTCTGCTATTTCCCTGAATCTCAGGATCCCATCAGATGCAAATGCTCTGGCTTATCCATGCATAGGTACCTAATAGATTGTTGAGGGACAAGGCTGGACTTCTCCAGGTTCAGTTGGATCCACAACTCCTTGTAAAATCTAGGAGTAGATCCCTGTACCTCAAGAGAAGAGCTTGGGATTCTGCTAGGAGAAGCCAGTCCTCCAGGTACCTGAAAACCTTTATGCCCATGGCATGAGCCCAGGCTGAGACAAGGGCAAAGACTTTGCTGAAAATCTGAAGGGTTGTTGACAGGCCGAAGCATGGCACCCTGAACTGGAAAATTTTGTCAGAAAAGAAAAACCTTAGGTACTTCCTTAAGGAAAGATGAATTGGGACCTAAAAGTAGGCATCTTTCACATCTATGGCCAGAAGGAAATTGTTCTTCCTGATGACCTGGAGAACGGTGACCGGAGTCTCTATTTTGAATTTTGCTGCAGCAAAAACAGATTCAAACGGGAAAGGTCTATGACTAGTTTCCAACCTCCCGTCAGCTTTTCTACTAAAAATAGATTGCCAAGAAAGCCTGGAGAGTCATTTCAGACTTCTTCCGCAGCTCCTTTGGCCAACAATTTGGATACTTTCTTTAAGAGGAGGTCCTTTACCGACCCTTTCAAATAAAATGGTTGGATCGTCAAGAGTCCTGGTCAGAGGTGGCGGACAGTCCATGAAAGAGACTATACCCTGAACGAAGGACTTTTACCGTCCAGGGGTGGGCCCCGAAGTCCTGCCGACTAAGCTAAAAGCTTTGTAGGCAACTCCCCATTGGTGGTAAGCCGGGAGACATGCCCTCCTTTCCTCTGTGACCGCACCCTTAATATCCGGAAGGATATCCTCTCTGGCAAAAGGTGGGTCTGGGGCTTGCCTCCCAAGCTGTTGTGAAGCTGTTAAGAGGAAGAAGTCATCTCTTCCGAGGAATTGGTTTGAAAGGCAAGTTTCTTTGCTGCTGCTGAGGGGTTGACATCCTTTGTGACGTTGCACTCCTTATCATAAGAGTTTGTGCCAACCTCTCGACCTTCTCTATAGCTGCAGCTACGTCTGAGGAAGGGAACAAGAACTCACCAAGTTAAAGTTTTGCAGGGATAACGGATCCCTGGGTGACAGCTGTAAAGCATCTGGCTAAGACTGCGTCGCATCTTTTCAAGATACAGTTACCTCAAAGGGAAATTGTCTGGTGTAATATTGTGATAATTCCTCAAATTGCTTAAGGGTAGGTTTCTTTTTCAGGTTTTCTGTGACCACATAGAGCGATACTGCTCCAGACCAGTGATCAAGGCAAGACAGGCTTGGATTGCAGACATAGCCACTACCTCCATGTTTGCCATTCCAGGACTTGCAAAGGTGGGAGGGAGGTTGGATAACTTATCAACTGGCACGGACGGTACCAAGTTAGCAACATCAGCGTCAGCATCAGCTCTGAAAAGCACAGAATCATCTCTGGCATGATAGGCCCAAGAGCGATAATTTCGAGTACCAGCTGGCCTTGAGAGAATTCTCAGACCCCGAGACTTGCATGTTAAGCAAATCTAGCATGTCATTAGTTTGGTTAGAGAGCGCCACATCGAACCTGTGCCTAGGACTTAGTGATTGTGGGAAAATTGAATCAATAGCGTAGTCTGTTAACAGATTACTTGTGAGGAGGCTCATCCAGTCCATCCAAGTAATGGACGAGGCTCATAATTTTAGTAAACAAAGATGCCTCTTGAGCCAGACATTGGGACCTCAAAGGGGGCTACACTAGCTAAGCTGGTGCTCGGGCATGGCAAGGTTCACTGGAATTATTAATGGTGTTAATATCATGGTCAAATAGTTGTTCCACCATTGGGATAACTGGTTAGTAAGCTTTTAGTTATAGAGCAATTCTTTGCTTTTCCTCAGATGTCCTTTCTTTCTCTTGCCGCATTCATATTGAGGCGGGAATAGGAGGAGGACAAAAAACGGGATAAGTCCAACTCACTCCTGTTAAGAGTTTTTGCATGCCTCTAGCAGTACGTTAGGGGGAAGTATTGAAGTCCCTTTCTGAACTCTACCTACAAAAGGAGAATTAATTCTCCATTGATTGCCACCTGGAGACCCTACGGTGTGCGAGCGCCTATGGCGTTGGCCTCACCTACGACGCTTAACAAAGCTGACCTCATCTGTATCGTGGGGAAGAGGGAAATGCTTCCTGCCCCTTATCCATTCTCAATACCTGAAAAGAATCATCTGAAATAAACTGCTGTTAAGAAGAACGAGTAACATGTAAAGAATTATTAACATTAGGCCAGGAACTAGTGTGTGGCTCTTCATAAAAGCAATGGGTTTGCTATTTGCATAACTCGTGGGTTTGGAATTGTGATGTCAATCCACCTCATCCCCTAAGGTGTGTTGACCATAAACCAGCCTAGTAAGTGGCAGCAAGCTCATTTTGCACATTTACATTGTTGCATTGCAGAAGAATACTCTCATGCGTCAAGATAGCAGTGCGTTTAGTGACGCCATTACAAGTGAGCATGACAACTCTCTTGGACTTGTTGGTTTGACCAACCCACAGTTACATTACACACAGGAATGAAGGTGCGTTGAGCGACGTCATCAGGCGTAGGAGCAGCGACGTCATCAGGCGTAGGAGCAGCGACGCATACAAACTTGTTAAGCTGAACATTTGGCCTGGTTGAATTTTTGATAAACAAAATTTGGGGAATTAAAGAAGGTTATGTCACACTTGATTTCTTCAGACTACAGTATAAAATAGGTTTAGAAGGAGACAATGACAACTATTTAGAACAGCTTGTTGTGGCCAAGTCTTGGGGTGTGGACACAGACGATGAAATGTCTTGGAGTGCGTCCTAGGAACAAGTCAAGGCTGGCTCATGGGAACAAGCTGGAGACTGGTAATAAGGGTCTTTCAACAAGGCCGTTTCAGTACAAGGAGAAATGGCAGGCTCAACTTTAAGGTTCCGCGATCAGGAACACTGAAAGACCTTCAATACTTGGATTGGAGATATTTCTAAGAGCAGAAAGATCTTTGGATAATCAGACTATGCAAAGTTCTCCACTCAATACACTTGGAGCTGAGGGAGATTATTCATAACAGGGTAATCAGGGACTGAGGGTACGGAGATTGGATCTGGCTATGGGGGCACAGCGGCCGTCGCCAAAGGATCTGCCACAAGTACTGGCTCAAGTTCATACTATACATTATCATGGCTATCACCATCCATGACTAGAGCCTCAGTGGGTTCCCAACAGGAAGGACCTGGTTGGGGATAACTTTTACCGCATAAACAAAATTTAGTTTCTTGCTACTGCTGGCAGAAGACGAAGAAGGAGAATGATCTCGCTTGGTTCGTTTCTTGTGACAAGAACGATATATCTCCCACTGGGAGGACGACCCCTCCCTACAGTACTCGCATGGCGATTCCACTGAACATTACTTACCATGGCCAAGAAGGGGCCACAGTGACGTTCATCATGGTGGGCCAAAAACGCCTAATATTCAGCTTTCTAGCCATGATGCCCTCACTCATAACTCACAGATAATAGTAGTAATGCAAGTGACAGTGAAGGTACAAGCACTAAGCACTTCAAGGGTATGCGAAGGCGAATGTAAATGTCTACTCGTAGATAGGAAACGTCCTCTTAACTTCACGACCAGGAGTGTAGTGAAGAGTGTCATAAGATAGCAACTTGCACTGCCATGCACTGTGGTTGCTAAGCAACTGAAATGTGACACAATCAAACACCTTTTTTCTTCGATTGTCTGGTGGTAGTAGTAGAGAAAAAGAATAAATTTTCTTTATACCTACAGTTTTAAAGAAAGCCTTTACTTTTCCTTACCTAACAGATGTCTATCTTATTTGGGGGGTCTTTAATACAAGGTAAAGTACTTTAAAACAAACTGACTGTCATTACTCACCTCTCGGCCTGAATATGGCTATTGTACAATGCACTCTGCCATATCTTCGTAATTTCTTCAGCCTCATCAGGGGACAAACTGTCTACTACCTGCACAAATGTCATCAGTGTGCGTCCTTTCTTGCTCATTTTTAGCAAACTTTCTGGATCCCCTATATCATTTGGATCAAAACTGAGCTTGGGCTGGGGTCGTAAATGTTCAGGCAACTCATCCTCTGGTAAGGGTTCTTCATCTTCCTGCAAGGAAAAAAATTTAAGGGAAGAAAAGATAAAATCACACAATATCCAAATAATTTTCAAACCCATACAAGCAAATGTCTTCTTTTAATTTTACTTATGACTTAATCACAAAGCTGTGTAGAGTAGTTGGAAGAGAAGTTAAAAGGAACCTTAGCATTAAATTAGAAGAGGGTCTTCCACCACAAATAGACAATTTACACTTTCTATTATGGCATTTAAATTTGAAGATGTATATAAATCTTACATTGTTTTTATCAAATAAAAAAAAAATTCACTGAAGCTGCATCTGAGAAGAATAATACTTGATACAAAGACTCTTGTACATAAATAACTGTACCTCCATGGACACTTATCTTTAAAAGGAGGAGTTGAAAGTTAATTTTTTAATCTAGGATTAAAAGAATAATAGTGTACCATGATATAATTAAAGCACCATTCTTGAATTGTTATCTTTAAGTTTGACCCTAGCTCTCTCACATTTGGAGTCAAATTGCAGAACATATTTAATGCAATTTTTCCCCAACATACTGTACTTGCTCTGGAAGAGGAGGTAGGATAGACATAAAATATTAGATTTAACCTTTAACTGCTAGAAGAAAGAGGAACTCTGGTCTCTTTATGTTTATGAGGAGGGAATTTAGACCTCTCTCATTATAATAAATTTAGATAAGAAATTTTGGTCACACTGAAAGATAACATTTACTGTATATTACCAGTGGGGCATTCATCAAACATTGCATGGTAAATAAATGACATCTTAGGAGTTTTAATTCTATATCTCAAGGGACAGTCATCTTTTATGTTTCTTATTACAGAGAAATACAAAATCATCCTTTCATTTTTGTTCCATTAGCATAGATGAGATTCCCTATTGTAGCGATGGAATTCTTGTTTACTGTATCCCGCAGAGATACAAGGGAGCAGCACAGATGAACCAGAAGCCAAAGACTCGCACGATTGTGCTTGTCTGACTCATTGAGAAGCAAGTGATTAAGCTCTTCAGACAGGCAGAAGCAAGAAGTAGAGGGGCCTCTGAGGGTGGAAGTAACCTCTAGAGCAAATATATAACAAGGGCCTAAATTTCTAAAGCAACAGCATTGAAGCATGAAAATGACAAATTCGGAGATAATTTGTATTTTTCCCAAACTAATACAAACCTGTAGCTATTCACTGTATGTGGATATACTTCTAGCGTAGCTGGAAGGCAGCCATTAGATTTTAAGTGCGAGGTGGCAACCCTATCTAAACACTAACAGTAGGTAGGTAGGGAGAGGCTGGGTGCTACCCAGCCACCTATATCTACTCACGGTTCAATAAACCGCGTCACTTTTTGCTTGCATGCGGGACTGATTGGGCGAAAGGTGATGGCAGGCCAATTTATATAAATAGCTACAGGTTTGTATTAGTTACGGAAAAATACAAATTATCTCCGAATTTGTCGTTTGTTCCCATACTAACAAACCTTCCACTATTTATGTGGACGACTCGCTCTTAGGAGGGTGGCAAGTTTGACTACTGGCTTAGTCATTGACCTGGGTTTCCCTAAAACAGTATTAGACTGTAATCGAGGAAAACCTTGCATGTCACATATCAATACAAGTGAGTATGATAGCAGCCTGAGCAACTAAAGTAGTTATAAGAGATATCATAAGAATGTCTACGTAAGAAGATGCCCTACACATAAAAAGATGTTTCCCAAGGCCTACCTTGCAGGAGGTGCAGGGGATGTGTACGAGTATATGAAAAACATACTAGGTTACACAAGGGAAGTGGTTATTATCTGCATAGGCTGAAGCCAGCTATGCAAAGGTATCCATGGTGCTGTTCCTCAAAGGAGGGGAAGATTATGAAAGAAAGAGCCAGCCATAACCCGGGTAGCCAATACCTTCAACGTTGACTTCTGCTACTTGTCCAACAAGGAGCTCGAGCTATTATTAAACCACTTATTGTGTCACCACCACAGGAGAGGTACAGAAAAGGTATCGGGTCTTCTGTGGGTCATGTTTTGTAGGTAGGGTGAGGTGAAGATTAGACACGTATCCACCTACAAATGACACGGTTTGTGTCACAAAGGAGCTGTTCGAAAGCATTATGGACCACAGGAGCGATAAAGAAAACATATCAGGTCTTCTGTGGATCACGTCTTGTAAGTAGGGCGAGGTGAAGAACAGACATTTTCACCCAACCAATGGCATGGTTTGTGTCACAAAGGAGCTGCTTGAAAACGTTACGGATGGATTCTGCCCTAAAATGTACAGACCTCTGTGGTCTTTCGTTGCCCAAGCCGAAGAACGTGATTTCCTTCATTGGCAATTTATGAGTGCATGACAAAAATAGCACTCTTGAGAAAAGGAAAGAAATAGCCTTCACTCGACTCTCACCACAGAGTATCTAGCCGTAAAAGAAGTCCGTAATGGGATCTCTAGAGTCATAGACATGCCACTGTATGTGCCGACAAGGCTAGGCCGAAGCTCTAGTCGAGTCCCTCAATGAGACAAGTCCGACTTTAAGTCTGCACAGAAGTGGGGAGAAGCCACCTATTCCTTCCTTAGAGAAAATTGCTCGTAATAGGGAATTGAACAGGAGACAGCAGTCCTGCTCCTGCAAAAGAGAAGGCAGTCCTCCTCCTGTAAAAGAGAAGGCTGAAGGAGGAATACTCCTGCATAGGGGTTGGATTCCATAAAATACAAACCCGTGGACAGGGTTTGGATTCATGACCACTGAACATGCACATGCAATGGCAACCACGCATTTGAAACATAAGGAAATATCTCCCATTGACAAGAAAGCGCTATACAATAGTATTTGGGCGTTCATCCATAGAATCACGGGAAGATCCGTCAGTGTAAGTGGTAGTGTTAAGCGCGCTAGTGTGGGAACACACTGTTGAGTGCGCTACACGCTTGATAATGTTAGGTGTGCTAGGAAGAGTTGAGTAGGTGTATTGTATGTGAGTATTATAAGTGGCATGAGCACAGACAAGGTCTGGTAAGGCAGGGTTTCCAATCTGGTTGAAGGTGGTTATGCACAAAGTATCGCGTTCATTGATAAAAAATTATTCCGTGTCCAGGCCCCTGCATGCTTGGTAACATATTATTCGCAAGTACATTCATTAAACATAGATGGACTACGGTCACTATCGGGAAGGAGAACCTGTTCCTCCCGATACCAACTTCTCGAACTAATAGGTGGGTTGAACAATCAGGGAAATCTAAAGTGTGGTTGCCAGGGCACCAGCCACCAGTTGAGATACTACCGCAAGTGTTCTTGGGTCCTTTGACTGACCAAATATTACTACATGGATCCCTCTCTCGGGTTACAGCTCATTTTTCCTTTACGTATACATACACCGAATAGTCTGGCCTTTTCTTTACACATTCTCCTCTGGCCTCATATACCTGACAACACTGAGATTACCAAACAATTCTACTTCACTCATGGGGTTAACTGCTGTACTGTAATTCTTCAGTGGATACTTTCCTCTTAGTAAGGGTAGAAGAGACTTTTTAGCTATGGTAAGCAGCTCTCTTAGGAGGACACTCCAAAATCAAACCATTGTTCTCTAGTCTTGGGTAGTGCCAGAGCCTCTGTACCATGGTGGTCTTCCACTGTCTTGGGGTAGAGTTCTCTTGCTTGAGGGTACGCTCGGGCACACTACTATCTCATTTCTCTTCCTCTTGTTGTTTTGAAGTTTATATAGTTTATATATGAGAGTTCTATTATAATAATGTTACTGTTCTTAAAATATCTTATTTCAATTGTTCATTACATCACTTACAGCTTAATTATTTCCTTGTTTCCTGTCCTCACCGAGCTACTTTTCCTTGTCGGAGCCCTTGGGGCTTGTAGCAGCCTGCTTTTCCAACTAGCATTGTAGCTTATCAAGTAATAACAATAATAATAATAATAATAATAATAATAATAATAATAATAATACAGTAATAATAATAGTAAAGAGACAAGCACAATGTATATTTTCATATGAAGGTCTTTCAAACATTATTAATGACTATACCTAGCGCTAACCCATAGCTCTTCAGCTCTGGCAGTCAACCCATAATAACTCTAAACAATGAATTTCCATCAGAAATCATTATAAAAAATGGGATCTTTTGTAGTTGGTTGGGACAGACTAGGTCAGTAACATATATATGAAACAAAAAAATACCACCTAACTTAAGGTAAGGGTCCCCTTATCCTTACCTACAAGGGGGGCTAAACTGTATCCTTAGCTCAAACAAAGGCTGCATATCGACCCTGTATTTGGTTCCTATCTGGCTTCACTTCTGGTAAAAGAACACCAAATAATAATACTAGCTTTCTATCTTATTTCAGACAAAGATAAACCACAGTTTTCCCATACAGAAAAACAATGGGACAAGTAATAGGAAAGTTTACACCTGTCTCGACATACTACATACACCAAAAACGTTCAAAACCCCATAAAATACGCCAAATCGGTCTTATTTTCCCCAAACCATTTATTGTACTATCCTAAAATTTTACTAAATACTTCTTTAAGTTAGATTAAGGGAAAAGGGAATGTCCCCAGGATAAGTTAAGGACACTGCACCCTTTGTTGTTAGGTGCAGTTAAGAACACTCCGCCATTTCCAGGTTAGGTGAACTGGATACTTAGTATTATAATGGAACAACACCGGAAAAACTTTACTTATAAAAAATGGTTACATATTTATAGAAAAACTCCCGTTTTCTTAAAAAATTACCTTTATTTCCGCCGCAAGCAATTAGTTAGCAAGATTTACCCTAATATATCCCATATTAATGGGGGCTACCTAGTGTGAACTGGGGGGGTTTTGGGTGAGAAAAATTTACTGGTGAATCGATAAATAATGGTAAAACAAACCTTTTCTTCTCTATACATTATTCTCCGAGACATAATAAATCCATAAAAAATTGCACAAAATACGGGAATCCTCTTCCCCCGAAATATAAGAGGGAGAGGGGGGGGAGGGAGAACCCGTGATCGTATAAAACGGAAAACGGGAAATCCACCTCTCATACACGAGGTTCAGAAAGAAAACGAGAGAAAGGGTAACTCGTGACTGAGCGACAGAAAACGAGAACTCCATGCTCTCGCTCTCGTGGTTACACTATAAAGAATCCTAATTAAGCACACTATAATATGATATAAGCATAACAATAAAATTGTAACGTCAAATACAAGACTACGAACGAAGAATAACGTCTGCTTTAACAAAATTTAAAAGGATATAGTCCACTGACGAACGCCTCTCAGGGCGGGTACTAAACTATAATAAAGCCAGAACGCTATTCTTGTTCGAGACTGGACTTGCTAGCAAAAAGTACCATAGGAAATAATAATAATAATAATAATAATAATGGTTCAAAAAGGCGTAAGGCCAGTGACTTAACCAAGAACCTAACTGACAGAGTACCAAATGGGCAAGACTAACATGAATTCCCAGCGAGTCAAATCAAAACAACAATGGCTGCCGACACAGCGGAAGGCCAAGCCGGTCAAAATAAAAACAACACTATACTGGGAAGAGAACAAATGCCCGGTACTGCAAAAAGCTGTCAAAACAAACTATGGTACTTAACATTGGTATGGGTGAACTTGGAGCTTCGGCCATGATGAAATAAATCCACGAAACGTGAAAACACCGAGAACACAAAAATCTAAGATCAAGCTAGCAAGTCCAAAACAGAAGGATGTTGTTCAAATGGCGCTCGCGTCGGGCGTCGGTGGCGTGGTTCTGGTAGCGTAGCTGGTGCCTCTGTATCAGCCCATCCCTTTTGACGAAGGAATTAGCTAAATGGAAGACAGCCTGTGAATAGTGGCTTTCACGCGCCCCTGCTTTATACACGACATCCACAAGGTGCTCGCGCGAGGGTAGTAACCTCTGCATTCCATGCTTTTATCTTTCTCTGGTATATTTGGAAGGTTTATATCAGAAAAGTGTAAAGAAGGACCCTTTTCACCGGGCGCCACAGGTCTCTCCCCAGAAATAGATTTTTCCTTCGTCAAAATCCCTTTTAACTTTTATATGACAAATTCGTAGATAATTTGTATTTTTCCTAACTATACAAACCTTAGCTATTTGATATGGGTTATTACTTCGGCGTAGCTGAAATGACGAGCCATTAGAATTTTAACGAGGGTTTACTACCCCACCGCTACTTAGCGGGGGGGGTAGGGAGGGGTAGCTTGAGTCGCCACTGGAGAGATCTCATTCTGAGGCAACCACTGGGAACCAGACGGGCCAAGGAAGAGAAGTGGCCGAGGAGTCGTAACCACGCTTGGGCTGGGAGTTCTTCTCGTTTGAGGAAAGGCATTGCGACCTTCCTCAGCCTTGCTATCCTGTCGTCTGATGGGAAGGCTTTGTGGAGATTGGTGTCTATGACCATGCCTAGGTATACCAGTTTCTGAGAGGGCTGCAGAGAAGACTTCTCGAGATTTACCATGATCCCTAGATCCTGGCAAAGTTCGAGAAGCTTGTCTCGGTGGCGAAGAAGGGTTGCCTCAGAGTCTGCTAGGATCAGCCAGTCGTCCAGGTAACCGAGGAGACGGATACCGATCCTATGAGCCCAAGATGATATCAGGGTGAACACACTGGTGAATACTTGAGGAGCTGTGGAGAGACCAAAGCGAAGCACAGTGAACTGGTAGATCTTGTTGTCTAGGCAAAATCTTAAGTACTTCCTCGAAGACGGGTGGACTGGGATCTGGAAGTACGCGTCCTTCAGGTCCAGTGTACACATGAAGTCTTGTGGTCTCATTGCAAGTCTGACCGTGTCTGCTGTCTCCATGCTGAACGGTGTCTGTTTGACAAACCCGTTCAAGGTCGAGAGGTCGATGACTGGTCTCCAGCCTCCAGACGCCTTCTTTACAAGAAAGAGTCGACTGTAGAAGCCTGGGGACCCGTCTGCCACCTCTTGGAGAGCGTCCTTCTTCAACATGGTCTCGACTTCTGCCCGGAGGGCTTGCCCCCTTACCGATCCCATGGTAAGGGAGCTTAATGACACTGGCTTCGCTGTCAGGGGAGGTAGAGATGTCGTGAACGGGACGCGATATCCCTGACCGATCACGGAAATCGTCCAGGTATCTGCCCCGAGTTGCTGCCACCTTGTCGCGCAACTTTGTAGGCATCCCCCCACTGGTGGACATGCAGGGGGACTGCCAATGCTAGCGTTTACGGCCTCGGCCGCTCCCTCTAGGATTTTTACCTCCCCTGGAGGACTTTCTGCCCTTCCTGTCCTTGACAGGAAAGGGCTTAGACACCTTTGGCTTTGCTGCTGTCGTCTTCTTTGCATTCTTAGCTGGAAGGGGCTGTTGGGTTGCTGGAGGTATGTAGGGCCTTGATGTCAGGGCCCTATGGAGGAGGGAATCCTGGTTGGACTTCCTCCACCTCTCAGCAGCTAGCTCCACGTCCTTAGGCTCGAACAAACTCTTACCGAGTACGGAAGTGTGTCTGAGCCTGCTAACGTCGGAACTGGGGACCTTCTGGTGAAATCTCTCGGCAACTGCGTCTCGACGTTTCAGGATCGTATTGGCCCACAAGCTCGAGACTTGGTGGGCCAGAAACTCGATAATCCGCGTGCCTGAGAATAAGAATGTCTCCAGTGCCTTCCTGGTGCTTTCCTTGGACAGATCCTCAGACCGCACAAGGATGCCCAGAGACCCCAGCCAGATGTCAAGCCACGAGGTTGCCTGCATGGCACACTTCGCCACCTTCTCCTGGCTTAGGATCTCGGTAGCAGAATATGAAACCTACCGGTTGGAGTCTCTCTCTAGAGGGACTCCCTCAGTGAGTTCTTCCACAGCATGGTGAATAGGAAGACCCAAACAAGTCTCCTCTAAGATCTCGAAATACCTCCTCTGGTGGACTCGAGGAGGAGGGAGGAGCTTGTTACCGGTGCTGGATCTGTTGGAGGAGGCAAGCTCAGAGAGCTGGCCCTCGACTTTGTCTCTGGCACTCTTCATCCATTGTGACCAGGGCAAAGCTGCACTGGCCCTAGAGGGTTTCTGGGTGCCGTAGACTCAGTCCAAGACCGTGTCCTTACCCTCACGAGGAGGAATCTCTGGGTCCGGAAACCCGTTGAGATTTCTCATGAGGGTCAGAACTTGCCAGAACACATGTTCTGACTCTTGAAGCTCTCCTCCCGAAGGGCTAGCAGCAAAGTCTCCTGTCCCCAGTGGCTCTTCCTGAGGGGACTCGTGGACATTCTCCGAAGGTCTAGCTGGCTCCTGTCTGATTCTTGCAGAAGACTTAAGTAAAGTCTTCGAGTCCTTCGGCTCCCTCCTGGGAGGGATACAGGACTCTAGTAACGACGATTGCAGGCTCTTCACTGCCGTGCGATGGGGGAACGGACCGGCTCGTCCGACTCCCCTGAGGATGGGAAATCCTCATCCACAGGGGAGGGAGAGAAAGTCTGGGGGGGGAGATGGAGCCTTGCGCAAGGATTTCCGAGGAGACAGCTTAGCCCTCGGAGAAGTCACCACGGAGGGGACTCCTCTCTTCCTCTTCAGGGAAGACGAAGTCGCCACTGCTTTGTGACCCAGTTCAGAGAACACATGCTTAAAAGCCTGCATGAGAGCTCTGACTATGGTCCCAAACCAGGGCTGTTGGCTGACAGTCGCGCTGTCAGACACTCCCTCTGGAGGGAAGGGGATCGATCGATCCCTAGGAGGAGTCGACAAACGAGGGTTTGCCTGAAACGAAGCTGAAGAAAGAGTCCTTAGACCTTTCCGGAAACCTCCCCTCCTCCGGCGAGCGCGCTGTTCTGCGCTTGCGAGGAGGGGAACGAGACGATGACCTGTCCGCCTGAAGCCCTGTGAAGTCGCGTGCGGGATCGCGCGATAAGCTCTGCCCTGGATTGCACGCGGGAGGATCGTGCACGGTAGGAATTTTGCGAGGGCGAGTGGGCGCAGGCGCGTATAGGTGATGGTGAGGGCGTGCGACGCGCAGGAGCTGGAACGTGGGGCGGGGTTGAAGGCTGGATGGGAGCTGGTGCGTGAGCAATCCTTTACTCGCGCGTGCGCGGAGGAACCTGCAGAAGAGCCCGTGTGGGCGAGACTGTTGGGCGCGCATGCGCAGGAGAAGTGTCCCTAGCGCGTGGGCATGGAGCGCGCGTATCTGGGAGTACGGGGCGAGGGCATGATTGCGCAGCCTCGTGATAGCGCAAAGGTGAATTTGCGCACTGGCCCACAGGAGAGCGCTGCGCAGGTGGTGCAGGAACTGCCCCCTGAGGAGATCGTGGGCACGCCGGGCGCGCAGGAGATCGCGGGCGCACAGGAGTGTGCTGCTGCGATGGGCGCGCAAAAGGATTCGGGCGCGCAGGTGTGCGCTGCTGAGTTGGGCGCGCATCGCACGCAACAGGATTCGGGCGCACAGGAGTGCGCATTTTGGAAGAGGGCAGGGGTACTTGTGAGCGCCCGTGCACTAACTTAGGTACCTCCTGGACTGCGCGCTGGAACGTAGGAGCACTTGAGCGCTGTATCAGGAACCGCAACTGCCCGCTTAACTCCAGGAGTGCGCTGAGGCACTGGAGAGCGCTGACGAGCAGGAGAGCGCTAGAGCACTGTAGGAGGAACAGACGAGCGCTGGCGCGCAGGTGAGCCCGTGTGCGCAGGAGAGCGCTGGCGCGCTATAGCAGGAACTGCAGGTGGGTGCTGGCGCGCAGGAGATCATGGCCGCTGGCGTGCAGGAGATCGGGGGCGCGCAGGGGGACCCTGGCGCGTAGGAACAGGAACAGGAACAGCAGCGTGATGGCGTGCAGGGGGTACCTGGCGCTTAAGGGACTGAGGCACAGTTTTGCGCTCAAGTCCCTTGTACCCCGAAGGGACTGGTGCCTGTGCAATGACAGGATTAGAAGGCGCATATAGCGCGTCAGCAGCCTTGAAGGGTGACGGCAGGTCAGCAGGTCTGGAGGGTGACAGGTCAGAGGGTCCCGAAGGACGACCTTCCACCGAAGTCTCCGGAGAGGTCTAAGGTGGTAGCTGGCAGGATCGGTGAACGGAGAGTCTCCTCCGCAGAGGACTGCGGGGATGACGAGCCGAAGAGGCGCCTCCTAACTCCCTTGGGAGGAGAAGGAAGTCCTCTACGGCGAAGGGGAGGACGAGCCTTCCGCCTTATACGCCCTCTAGGGGCCGTGGGATCAGCAAGCTAGCCATCCTAAGGCCTCCGCAGAGGAGTCTCTGTAAGTGAACTCCCCCAAGGGGGAGAATCACCAGCAGGAGAGACCGTGGGACTAAGTTCCACCCTCGAAGGATGTTCAGAGGGGGAATCAGAGCCTTCAGCTACCTCAGCAACAACAGGAGCAGGAGTTTGATCAGACACACCGGAGGCCTCCGTTATAATAACATCGACGATAGACAGAGGATCTACGTCTGCTATCGCCGGCGATTGCTTAACAGCTGCTCCCAGTTGGATCATGTCAAACAGGGCTTGGAGGGCGAACCCTGAAGCCCCAAGGAAGTCTAAAGCTGTAACAAATCATTATTATTTACAGAGAAATCAATATCCTCCTCCGGGGGAGGAGGGGCAGCTGCCTCGCTATGGGAGGCAACTACCTCTCCCGCACCCCGGGATCGGTCAACAAAACTATGGCCTACGCTACCCCTCGACGGCCTCTCGGAAGAGACCGATCGAGTGGGAGCTTCGGAGGAGGTTTGGGCTATGGAAGAAGACGCCTTGGGATTTTCTCTCTTCAAAAAAGCCTTTGAAGGAGAAATATCCCTTTTGGACTTCTTCTTCCGGCGCCGGGCAAACCTCACCCACTGGGAGGTAGACCACTCCCTACACTCACCGCATACATTACCCCTATCACACCGTTGGCCCCTACAATGAGGACACAAGGTGTGAGGATCTGTGTCGACCGCCGACATAAAAGTCCCACAAGGGCGGTCAGGTAAACCAGGACACGTACGCATTATTAATAGAGGCCAACTTCACACACTCTGTAGAAAATGAGAAAGCAAAAACAGATTAATGGCAGTCAAGTGAGGGTGAGAACAGACACGTCTGTTCATCACCCGAGCCAAAAGCAAAGTTAAGTATTCACAGGTGTGTGTGAGGGGGGGGGGTGTTAGCAAGCTACCCCTCCCTACCCCCCGCTAACTAGCGGTGGGGTAGTAAACCCTCGTTAAAATTCTAATGGCTCGTCATTTCAGCTACGCCGAAGTAATAACCCATATTAAATAGCGTGGTTTGTATTTCAGTTACGGAACAATTACATTTTAAAAGTCTGACGTATCTGCTTCCGTTTGTGCATAGCTTGTTGCACGATTAGAACTTTAGACTTCCTGTGGACAAGCCATCCATCCACTTTCTACCAATGGAATTACTCCTGTACATTCATTTGTAAGTAGCTCCTACTCCTTCCTTACCCTACCATATGACGAAGTTTACCAAATTTGGGCATGTATGAATGCTTGAGTGTGACATAGGCAGTTCTGTGATACACCCTGTTTTCTTAGGACAACTTCTCAGTTACTGTACTTTGTAGCTGTGTTATGTGTCGAGTGTGCGTTATTGACCCTAATGTAAGAAAGTGTAATGGCTGCCACTATGGCTATTTCAATGCTATAGCCAAGTTTCATAGCAAGTATCATAGTATAGTGAATAATTTTTTTAAATTGCATTGCATTATCCCTCAAATGCTAACATCATGCAGCAAAAAAAAGCAGGCCTACAAGCACACAAAGTTCATGTGGGCTGGTTGACACTGGCATAACCCTCCTAAACATCTTAACCAGATGGTTCCTAACCTAACCTTTGGTTATAGATACTGTAAAACAAATTAGAGTTCGGCATAATTCCAGGACGTGTCCCAACGAACTACATTCTCAAAAAGGGGGTAAGAATGTAGATTGTTGGGATTAGCGAAAACACAAGTCCAAACATCACTGAATTTTCAATCTTGCGACAACAGCCGATAGGCGAACGGAGTGCCGACCAATGGATGCAACACTCGGGGAAGATTTTACAATACTGTAGAGTAACTTGGCTGCGACTTCGGCGACTGATGCATTATAACAACATATTCCCTACCTAACATTTCATGATAATTATTACAGCAGTATTAAATGCAAATTTATAGGACGTGTCCCCAGCAACTAAAAACTTTACCGAAAGGTAAGAATGTACAGTAAGGACAGCATTAATAGTACAAACGAATGTTTCATAACCAGGGACAAAACGGGCTCTATCTATCGGAAAATATGATATTTTCATAATAAAATAAATTTTTTAACATACTTACCCGCTGGTTATATATAATAGCTTTATTCTTCTGTCCGGCAGAAATTCAAAACTCGCAGCAATCGCATAGATATACCAGGTATACACTAGCGCCACCACGGAGTTAGGTCGAACTATCCCTCCTAGTATCAGATTTTCCTTGCCCATAGGTCTCTAGAGGGGAGGAAAGGGGGGGATTTAAAGTTATATAACCAGCGGGTAAGTATGTTCAAAAATATATTTCATTATGAAAATATAATTTTTAAACATTTAAACTTACCCGCTGGTTATCTATAATAGCTGATTGACACCCTTGGTGGTGGGTCAGAGACAGCAACATTAATGGAATTTCCTTTAAGAGTTTAAAACAAAACTAGCTTAAGGGTTCGTACCTATTAAGGAAGCTGATTTCAATGGTTCTCTGCATTAATAAGTCTGCTGTCCTTTGAGAACCAGCGATCCACCCAGGGGGCTGAAGAACTCTAGGAGCTGTCAAACGGTGAATAACCTCTATGCTGACAGGACCTCAACTAATACCCTTGTTCCGGGCACTCTCAAGGAACAAATGACTACCTGACTAAGTCAAAAGATTGCGGAAGATTGTCTA
Organism: Palaemon carinicauda; assembly: GCF_036898095.1. Lineage (NCBI taxonomy): Eukaryota > Metazoa > Arthropoda > Malacostraca > Decapoda > Palaemonidae > Palaemon > Palaemon carinicauda. Next base: position 84,853,013 of record NC_090748.1, on the reverse strand, counting down.
ACAATTTCCTCCAATCATAAAAATATATACAAGTTCCAAGAGGGGAAAAGGGTACTAGGGATAAAGGGAGTGTAGTGGTAGATCCTTTCCCTACTACTGCATTCGCTGCTACAAATGGACCCAGTGTAGCAGTCCTCATAAAGAGTCTGGACACGTTTTAATCAAGTGATGCGAGTACAGATTACTTCTCCAAAATGTTGTATTCATCATACTTTGCAGAGAACGATTTTGTTTAAAAGCCACAGAAGTTGCCACAGCTCTAACTTCAGAGTCTTAGCTTTCAGGAGCTTAAGATCTGCCTCACCACAGTGTGTATGAGCTTCTTTAATTAAAAGTCTTATGAAATATGATAAGACGTTTTTAGACATAGGTAAAGCAGGCTTTTTGACTGCACACCAAAGAGCTTCTGAACTGCCTCGTAAACCTTTAGTCCTGTCTAAATAGAATCTTAGTGCTCTAACAGGACAAAGAACCTTCTCCAGCTCCTCACCCACCAAATCAGAGGTGTTAGCAATTTCAAAAGATTTTGGCCATGGGCGAGAAGGACGTTCATTTTTGGCTAGAAAATCAAGCTGCATGGAGCATATAGCTTTGCCGTTTCTAAAGCCAATGTTTTTGCTAAAAGCATGAACTTCACTGACCCTTTTAGCTGTTGCTAAGCTTACTAAAAATAAAGTCTTTAAAGTCAGACCTTTAAAAGAAGCAGAGTTCAAAGGTTCGAACCTGTCACTCATAAGAAATTTTAAAACCATGTCTAAATACCAGGCTGGTGAATCCTGTTGACGTTTCTTAGAGGTTTCAAAGGATCTAAGGAGATCCTGAAGGTCCTTGTTATTCGAGAGGTCTAAATGTCTATGCTTGAAGACCGCTGCTAACATACTCCTGTACCCTTTAATGGTTGAGGAGGAGAAATTGTGCCTTCTTCTAAGCTCTAAAAAGAAATCGGCAATTTGAGCTATAGAGGTACTGGATGAAGAAACAGAGTTTGTTTTACACCATGCTCTAAAAACTTCCAACTTGGATTGGTACACCCTGAAAGTAGTTCTTCTTGCTCTAGCAATAGCATTAGCTGCTTCCTTCGAAAATACTCTAGATCTTGCGAGTTTTTTGATACTCTGAAGGCAGTCAGACGTAGAGCTGGGAGGTTTAGATGGTTTCTTGCCAAGTGGGGTTGTCTGAGAAGATCTATTCTCAATGGCAAGCTTCTTGGAACATCCACCAACCATTACAGTACCTCTGTGAACCAACCTCTCGACGTCCAGAAGGGGGCTATTAACGTCAATCTGGTTCCCTCGTGAGACACAAACTTTTGTAGTACTCTGTGCAGCACCTTGAATGGAGGGAAAACGTACACATCTAGGTGTGACCAGTCCATCAGGAACGCATCTATGTGTGACGCTTCGAGATCCGGAACTGGGGAGCAATAATTCTCTAGTCTTTTGGTTTTGAGGTTGCGAATAGATCTATAAGGGGGCGGCCCAAATCCGCCAAAGTTTCTTGCATACATCTAGATGCAGTGTCCACTCTGTGGGGAGAACTTGATTCCTCCTGGTGAGGCTGTCTGCCCTCACAATCTTTTTCCCTTGAATGAATCTTGTCAATAGGGATATCTTTCTTTGATGTGCCCAAACGAGAAGAGGTTTGCCAACTCGTAAAGAGACCTCGAATGCGTTCCCCCTTGTTTCGCTATGTAGGCCAAAGCTGTGGTATTTTCTGCACTGATTTGTATTACTTTGTTCAATACTAGCTTCTAGAACCCCTTGAGAGCCAACAGGAATGCTAACAGCTCCTTTTGATTGATGTGGAGACTTTGCTGTTGTTTTGTTTACAGACCTGAAATCTCTGACTTTCCTAGTGTTGCTCTCCACCCCGAGTCTGAGGCGTCGGAAAACAACACAAGGTCTGGGCTCCCTTTGTTCCAAAGAGAGACCTTCCTGGAGTCTGTTTATGTTGTTCCACCAACGAAGGCACTCTTTTATTGGTTCCGTAAGAGGAATGCTCTCCTTGTCGAGGCTGTCCTCTTTGCTCCAATGGCAATTGAAATGGAACTGAAGGGGTCGTAAATTTAGTTTCCCCAGACATACAAATTGTTCTGGTGAAGAGAGGGTTCCCAGGAATCATCCATTCCCTCACTGAACAAAACTCCTTCTTTAGAAAGGCACAAAGCCTTAGGAGAGCTAGCTGAATTCTTGCAGGTGGAAAAAACCTGAAAAGTCAGACTGTGAATCTCCATCCCTAAATAATGGATCTTCTGGAAAGGGATCAATTGAGACTTCTCTGAATTCACCAGAAGTCCTAGCTCCTCTGACAGACTCATTGTCAGACGCAAATCCTTCAGACAGCGATTGAGTGAGGGGGCTCTTAGTAGCCAATCGTCCAAGTACAAGGGGGCTCTGATGCCTCCTGAGTGGAGCATGCTTGCCACATTCATTATGATCTTTGTGAAGACTAGAGGGGCGGTGGTGAGGCTAAAGCATAAGGCCCGAAACCGGAATACTTCATTCCAGAGGTCTAAGGATAGGAAACCACGATATTTCCTAACAGACGCACCCTCTATTCGAGGGGTGGTGCATAGCCCGAAACAAAGAACTCAAAACTGGACAACTTCCTCCCATGCACAAACCTTCCGGTAGCTTTAAGTTTGGATGGAAGAGGAAGTAGAAGTAAGCATCCTGGAGATCTAAAGAGATCATCCAGTGGACCTTTTTTACTGCTGTAAGCAAAGTCTTATGAGTCTCCATAGAGAGGTTTTGTCCTCTGGACCTAGCTTGAACCGTATGTGACTGACGTTGGACGTCACGGTTTGTTTGACGTTCGACTTCACGGTTTGTTTGACGTTCGACGTCACGTTCAGCTTGACGTTTGACTTCACGGTTTGTTTGACGTTCGACGTCACGTTCAGCTTGACGCCCGATGTCATGTTCAGCTTGACGCCCGATGTCACGTTCAGCGCTTGGAAGGAAAACGCTCTATGACACGCTTGGCCGTTTGATGTCTGGTATCAAGAGAAGACACTCAATGGGCTATAGAAGCCTTATCACGCTGTTCAAAATTAGCTTCCTGGTAGGTCGCCTGTGCGACAACGCGTCCTGAAAAGAATCATGACGAACCATCGCTTTGCTAACAGCAGACTGATAAGACTGCATAACGGATGAGAGTTGTTGCTTATGCCAGCAGCATAGTCCAACTAGGATCAACATTAGGTGACACCGGTGTATAAAACTTTGATCGCGAACTCGCCTTCCTCATCGATTACATCACACTCCGTATTTCAGCAGACGGAAAACAGTCTGGCGGGAGCGGCGGTGCATGTAATATCTTTCTAGTTAATATTTATTTCTTAATATAGCGCCTGGCGTAACAAAGCTCCAACGCTAGACGCTTATGGTCATGTAGACATCAAGTTCTAATCGATGTCATGAAAGCTCTTGACGCTCGGCGCCACGTGACTTTTAGAACAATAACGCTTGCAATTATGATGCTCGGAGCTATGCCGATCGCGTGCAGTGAAAGCTAGATGAGCAACGTTCTATTGTTGTCACGCTCAGCTTAGCGCGAGGCACCATGCTAAGCCACCTGGCGAGCGCCATCATGCTCAGCTGCTTGGCACGCGCCATCAAGTTCAGCTCTTTTTAAGAGGCAAGAACATTAAATGCTCATTACCTGTCAAGAATGATTTCAATTTTGTTTTCAGCTTCGCGCATCAGGCTGATGCGCGAAGCTGAAAACATTTAGAAAACATTTTTACCTCGCCTTACCTATGGCGAGGGCGAGCGTTCTGGGTATCGTCAACAGAAAACGCTCGAGGGGACTTCTGTTCGGGTCTTATAAGACGGTAAGCGCCAGGCTAAGCCTCTCGCCTCCCTTTGCCACTCGACTTAACTTCTCCCATGGGTCCGGGAGCTTGAAAGAGGTCTAAGGCTAGGATAACGACAGGTCCGAACAGAAGCACCCTCCACTGTATTGAATAAGATTCACTGCACTAATTTAGCACGAAAAATTTGCATTTTTTGACTCGTTGGTATAAAACCAAAAGTATACACGCCCTTAGAGGGAGAACTTACTATTCTGTCAAGGGCTTGAATGGGAATGCAATAGACACTGAATCCCATATAAAATGTAACAAAATATTCAATATAAAATATTAACATATTACATGAATAGATATAGGAATAAAGAATATATCTATATATTTAAATCAACCCTTAATATTAAGGGGTTCCAATAAAAGACGAAGTCACATTTAACAATTGGAACATTTAAAAATATTATACGAAAAAATTTAGTATTCCAAAAACGAACAGTAAACAACTATACAAAGAATCGTGTGATTATATCGATTATCATGAATACTACGTCGTATTAAAATTAACTGAACTGTAATTCTCTATTAATCTTTGTAAACAGATTAGCAAAAGAAAAAATACTAAAAGGACCAATATAATTGGAAAATGATATTTTAATTATAAAATAAATTTTTGAATATACTTACCCGGTGAACATATAATAGCTGACGTCTCCGGCGGCTCGACAGAAAAACACAAAAACTCGCGAGCGATCGCTATGAAGGTTGCGGGTGTGCCCACCAGCGCCAACTATCGGCCAGATACCGCATATTCATGTAAACAGCTCCAATTCTTCTCATCCCGCTGGGTCTCTATCGGGGAGGAAGGGGGGCCTTTAATTTATATATTCACCGGGTAAGTATATTCAAAAATTTATTTTATAATTAAAATATTTTTAAATATTTAACTTAGCCGGTGAATATATAATAGCTGATTCACACCCATGGTGGTGGGTAGAGACCAGAATTAATTAAGTTTACAGCGTATATGCTTAGAGTTTTTGACAGTTATATCATAACAAAACCCAAATATATATAGGTACCTGGTAAGGAAGTTGACTTAGACGATTACTCTGCCTTGTTAGTCTGTCTTCCTCACGAAGCCCAGCGATCCTCTTAGGATGCTGAAAGACTCCCAGGAGCTGAAGTATCAAGGGCTGCAACCCATACAACAGGACCTCATCAAACCCCTAATCTGGGCGCTCTCAAGAAATGACATTTGACCACCCGCCAAATCAACCAGGATGCGAAAGGCTTCTTAGCCTTCCGTACAACCCAAAAACAAGATTAAAAACATTTCAAGAGACAGATTAAAAGGATATTGGAATTAAGGTAATGTAGTGGTAGAACCCTCACCCACTACTGCACTCGCTGCAACGAATGGACCCAGTGTGTAGCAGTCCTCGTAAAGAGTCTGGACATCTTTTAAGTAAAATGACGCGAATACCGACTTGCTTCTCCAAAAGGTCGCGTCCATAATACTTTACAGAGATCTATTTTGCTTAAAGGCCACGGAAGTTGCTATAGCTCTTACTTCGTGCGTCTTAACCTTAAGCAAGCATCGGTCTTTTTCATTCAAGTGAGAATGAGCCTCTTGTATTAAAAATCTGATAAAATACGACAAAGCATTCTTTGACATAGGCAATGATGGTTTCTTAACTGAGCACCATAATGCCTCAGATCCACCTCGTAAGGACTTAGTACGAGCTAAGTAGAACTTAAGAGCTCTAACTGGACACAGCACTCTTTCAAGTTCGTTGCCTACGATCTCTGACAGGCAAGGTATATCAAAGGACTTAGGCCAAGGACGAGAAGGCAGTTCATTTTTGGCCAGGAAACCAAGTTGAAGTGAACATGTGGCTTTTTCTGTAGAAAAGCCGATGTTCTTACTGAAGGCATGAATTTCACTGACCCTTTCAGCCGAAGCCAAGCACACTAGAAAAAGCGTCTTGAGGGTGAGATCCTTCAGGGAGGCTGAATGTAATGGCTCAAACCTGTCTGACATGAGGAACCTTAGGACCACGTCTAAGTTCCATCCAGGAGTTGCCAAACGACGTTCCTTAGAGGTCTCGAAAGACTTAAGGAGATCTTGGAGATCTTTATTGTTGGAAAGATCTAAGCCTCTATGACGAAAGACCGAAGCCAACATGCTCCTGTAGCCCTTAATCGTGGGAGCTGAGAGGGAGCGAACATTTCTCAGATGTAAAAGAAAATCTGCGATTTGGGCTACAGAGGTACTGGACGAGGACACAGATGCTGACTTGCACCAGTCTCGAAAGACTTCCCACTTCGACTGGTATACTCTGATGGTAGAAGCTCTCCTAGCTCTCGCAATCGCACTGGCTGCCTCCTTCGAAAAGCCTCGAGCTCTTGAGAGTCTCTCGATAGTCTGAAGGCAGTCAGACGAAGCGCGGGGAGGCTTTGATGAACATTCTTTACGTGGGGCTGACGTAAGAGATCTACCCTTAGAGGAAGACTTCTTGGAATGTCTACCAGCCATTGAAGTACCTCGGTGAACCACTCTCTCGCGGGCCAGAGGGGAGCAACCAACGTCAACCTTGTCCCTTCGTGAGAGGCGAACTTCTGCAGTACCTTGTTGACTATCTTGAATGGTGGGAATGCATATAAGTCCAGATGAGACCAATCCAGTAGAAACGCATCTATGTGGATTGCTTCTGGATCTGGGACTGGTGAGCAATAGATTGGTAACCTTTTGGTCAACGAGGTGGCAAAGAGGTCTATGGTGGGTTGACCCCAAGTCGCCCAAAGACTCTTGCACACGTCCTTGTGGAGGGTCCATTCCGTGGGTATCACCTGACCCCTCCGACTGAGACAGTCTGCCAAGACGTTCAAGTCCCCCTGGATGAATCTCGTCAACAGGGAGATGCCTCGATTTCTTGACCATATGAGAAGGTCCCTTGCGATCTCGTACAGCGTGAGGGAGTGTGTGCCTCCTTGCTTGGAGATGTACGCCAAAGCTGTGGTGTTGTCTGAGTTGACCTCTACCACTTTGTTTCGAAGAAAGCTTTCGAATTTCATCAAGGCCAAGTGGACTGCTAATAGCTCCTTGCCGTTGATGTGCATGCTCTTCTGACTTGAGGTCCACAGACCCGAGCATTCCTGACCGTCCAGGGTCGCACCCCAACCCAAATCCGACGCGTCTGAGAACAACACGTGGTTTGGGTTCTTGACTGCTAGGGATAGTCCCTCTCTCAGACTGATATTGCTGTCCCACCATTTCAGGCATGCCTTTACTGGTTCGGAGACTGGGATTGATACCGTCTCTAACGTCTTGTCCTTGTTCCAGTGAGAGGCTAGATGGAACTGGAGAGGCCGAAGGTGTAGTCTCCCTAGCGAGACAAACTGCTCCAGGGATGAGAGAGTCCCTACGAGACTCATCCAACTCCTGACTGAACAACGTTCTCTTTTCAGCATTGGTTGGACTTTGAGCAGGGCTTGTTCTATTCGGGTGGCAGACGGAAAAGCCCGAAAAACTGGACTGCGAATCTCCATCCCCAAATATAGAATAGTCTGGGATGGGATCAGTTGGGACTTTTCTAGGTTGACCAAAAGTCCCAACTCCTTGGCCAGACCCAATGTCCAATGTAGATCCTGCAGACAGCGATGACTGGACGATGCTCTGAGAAGCCAGTCGTCCAAGTACAGGGAGGCTCGGATTCCCGATAGATGGAGGAATTTTGCCACATTCCTCATGAGCCTCGTAAACACGAGAGGAGCAGGACTGAGGCCAAAGCACAGGGCTCGAAACTGGTACACCACATTCCTGTAAACAAACCTCAGAAACGGTTGGGAATCCGGGTGTATAGGAATGTGGAAGTACGCATCTCGTAGGTTGAGAGAGACCATCCAGTCTCCCTCTCTGACCGCTGCTAAGACGGACTTCGTGGTCTCCATCGTGAATTTTGTTTTTGTAACAAAAACGTTGAGCGCACTGACGTCTAGCACCGGTCTCCAACCTCCTGTATGCTTTGGGACTAGGAAGAGACGGTTGTAAAACCCCGGTGATTGAAGGTCCGAAACTTTCACCACCGCTCCCTTCTCTAGCAACAGAGACACTTCTTGATTTAGGGCTTGTCTCTTTGACTCCTTTCGGTACCTGGGAGAGAGGTCTATGGGAGTTGTCACTAGAGGAGGTTTGCGTACAAACGGTATTTTGTACCCCTCTCTGAGCAACAGAACAGACTCTTGGTCTGCACCCCTCTTCTCCCAGGCCTGCCAGAAGCTCTTCAATATGGCACCTACCGCTGTCTGAGGCTGTGGGCAGTCAGACTCTGCCACGGGAGGACTTGGCTCCTCTCTTCTTACCTCTCTTTCCTTCGGCACGAGAGCTTCCCCTGCTGGGAGCTCTGCCACGAAAGGGCGGGATAAATCTAGATGCAGGAGTCTCGATCCTGGGTCTCACAGCAAAGGATGCAGAAGGAGCCCGTTTGCGAGCAGAGGACGCCATCAGGTCATGGGTGTCCTTCTGCACAAGCGAAGCAGCTATATCCTTAACCAGCTGTTGCGGAAACAAGGACGCTGATAAGGGAGCAAAGAGCAGTTCCAATCTCTGACGGAGTAAATCCTGCCGAAAGGAAAGAGCAAAGGGTTTCTCGCTTCTTTAAGACTCCCGACGTAAATGTGGAGGCGAGCTCATTGGAGCCATCGCGGATGGCTTTATCCATACAGGACATGATAAGTAAGGAAACATCTTGGTCGGCAGACGAGATCTTCCTACTTAAAGCTCCTAATGACCAGTCAAGAAAGTTAAACACTTCAAAGGCCCTGTATACGCCTTTAAGCAGATGGTCAAGGTCCGAGGAGGACCAACAAATCTTCGAGCGTCTCATGGCCAGGCGACGGGGAGAGTCTACGAGGCTTGAGAAGTCACCCTGGGCAGAGGCAGGGACTCCCAAGCCGAGAACTTCTCCCGTGTCATACCAGACGCTCGATCTAGAAGCAAGCTTAGAAGGAGGGAAGGCAAAGGCCGTCTTCCCCAAACTCCTCCTGGTATCCAACCAGTCGCCTAGAAGACGTAAAGCCCTCTTGGAAGAGCGAGAAAGCACTAGCTTAGTAAAGGCTGGCTTGGTAGCAGGTAAGCCTAGAGCAAACTCAGACGGAGGCGAACGAGGAGCAACAGCAACAAAGTGATCTGGAAAAAGATCCTTGAAAATCAACATGATCTTCTTAAAGTCCATCGAAGGAGGAACCGCCTTATCATCAGGATGAGGATCAGCAACGTCCTCATCTGAAGGAGCTTCGTCCGATAACTGCTGAGTTACAAGCAAAGGCGAGACCTGCCTTGGTGGCAATGCTTGACAAGCAGAGTCCACACGCACCGGTGCATCAGTAGCAGTCCAGGACGCTACGTCATGTAACTGCTTAACAGCCTGACTGTCAACAACAACAGGAGCGGGAGGACGCTCGACGTCAACTCGAGACTGCCTTGACTGCCTAGACTGAGCAGTCAAAACAACTCTTGACTGCGGTGCTTGACGCTCAGCGTCAAAACAAGTCAACTTCGCTGGTTGGCGAACGTCCTGAACGTCAACAAGAGCATTCGGCAGCGGCTGAACGTCCACATGCGGCTGAAAGTCAACACGGGACTGCATCGAGTGAGGCTCTACAAAACGTGACTGACGTGACTTTGTAACGCCAACGTCAACAGGACGAGCAAAGGCTCGTTTGGGCGGCTGACGGCCAGGATCTCGATCAGCTAAGCGGTGAGGATCATCGTGAACCTTTTCAGCAGAATAGTCCTCCATAAGAGAGGCAAGCTTATTCTGCATGTCTTGCAGTACAACCCATTTAGGATCAACGGGAATGGGTGCGGTAAGAGACGAGGGTAACGTCTGTGACTGCAAAACATTGCCTACACTAAGACTCTCGGAGCCCGTGTTACGCTTCTGTTTAGGCGGCGAGCAGTCTTCCGATGACTGCACAGGGTCAGAGCTGTCCCAATGGCTACAACCAGGACGCTGGACCTGTCCTGAAGGGACTGACTTTCGCTTTAAGGGTCTTGAAACCTTGCTCCACGGTTTCTTACGCGAAAAGCCTTCGGAAGACGAGGAGAAAACCGTCTCGCTCGTCTTATGGTAGGGGCGGTCTTGACGAGACACGCCTGAAACCATAGAGGGAACGTCTGTTCGTTGGTTAAAGCCTCTCGAACCCATAAGTCCTACGACATTACTTCTCCCTGGGGCTTGGGAGCTTGCAAGAGGTCTCTGACTAGGCGAACGACAGGCACGAACAGACGAACCCTCGGTCGCAACACTGATAACACTTTGCGCACTAATCACTTTCCCACGATTTTCTAATGTGGCACTCTGACACTAACTCTTTTACGTCCGCCATGAGTTGATTACGGTCCGTAGCTAACGACTCAACTCTCTCGCCCAAAGCATGAATGGCACGTAACATATCCCGCATTGATGGTTCCTGAGTGCTAGTAGAGGGTTCAGGCACAACTACTACAGGGGAAGGATTAGGTTCAGGGGCATGGGAGGAGGAAAATTCTAACGATCTAGAGGAACTTCTCCTCACCCTATCTCTCTCTAGCTTACGAGAATACTTGTCAAACTCAAGCCAATCGAATTCCGAAAGGCCCACGCACTCCTCACACCGATCTCCTAATTGACAGGTTTTACCCCGACAATTAGAACACACAGTATGTGGGTCGAGAGAGGCCTTTGGAAGACGCTTATTGCAATCCCTAGCATTACATTTACGAAATCTAGGAATTGGAGAAGGGTCAGCCATTTTGAAAAAGTCAAAGAAAGTCCAAAAAACAATCCAAAGTCATCAACAATTAAATCTATCCAAAAAAGAGTTCAAGAGTTTAAGTTGAAGATAAAACACCTGCACTGCGAAAGCTCAAACCAAAAGGAAGTACTTCACCAAGACTGTTGAAAAACTCCAGGTTAACAGCGAGTAATGGTACGTCTTGTCGATCAGACCGACAGAGAAGAATTGGAGCTGTTTACATGTATATGCGGTATCTGGCCGATAGTTGGCGCTGGTGGGCACACCCGCAACCTTCATAGCGATCGCTCGCGAGTTTTTGTGTTTTTCTGTCGAGCCGCCGGAGCGTCAGCTATTATATATTCACCGGCTAAGTTAAATATTTAAAAATGACATCTTCATTTTATTTAATAATTTAAAAACTTAGTTTTTAAAAGAAAAATGTACTTTTCATAACTATCGATACAAAGAGTATTACTGTAACGATAGATTGAGGACTGCGTAGCACAAATAAAAATGAACGCTAGATAATCTTTAAAAAAGATCTAAGATTATCCAAAGAAAGCATACCAAAAGGACAAAAATTTTCTTAAAATAATATAATCCTTTTATTTCATATAACTAAATACTTTGTAAGATAGGTATTAACTATTCATTCTTTGTAGAAAAAGAAAGAAAATGCAAGTCATACTCAAGCTTACGTCAAATGACTGTGACGTCATCGATGAGGCGAGATGTTTACTTAACGCCACATGCTTTCGTTAGTTAATAAAAAGGTTGAAAAATTTTTAATCCTACCTTTTAAGCTATAACATAGTGATAAAATATAAAACAAAAACCTTATAAGCGAATGCTCAAACTCGTAACAAGAGTAAATCCCAAGGTACTGCTAAAATCCAGGTTAAACACGAGTAAATTCCATTTCTATGTAGCCAATATGGCGGCAGAAGAAAATCCGATACTAGGAGGGATAGTTTGACCTAACACCGTGGTGGCGCTAGTGTATACCTGGTATATCTGAGCGATTACTGCGAGTTTTGAATTTCTGCCGGACAGAAGAATAAAGCTATTATATATAACCGGCGGGTAAGTTTAAATGTTTAAAATTGTAAACTAAACAGGAGCTACCCGTGACTGGTGTGCGGACGAAGCTGAACATAGAAAATAGGTTTTGTTATAGTTACAAACGGGGAAAACTTCCCTACTACCTGTACTTACAAAAACTTTTTCCTATAGAAAAAACGCCAGTTTCCTTCGAAAATGACACTTATTTTTACCACAAATAAATAGTTAATAAAATTCATACATCTATATCCACTGATAATGGGGTACCCCAGTGGGAATCCAGAGTTTTGGGTGGGGAAAACATACTAGGAAAACGGTAAAACAAACCTTTTCTTCTATACAAATTATTTTCTTGGACATAAATCCATGAAAAACTGCACAAATTATCTATATCCTATACTACTGGTATATTTCTCATGTTTGTTGACATTCTAATGATTGGTTGTATTCGCTCCCGTTGTTCATGTGTACATACCAATTTAAAAGTTTCTGCGCATACACCCTGTCCCCCTTTATTTTGACCAATAGGATTACTAGTTTTCTTCTAAACCCTCCTCATTTTTAACCACGACATTAAGGTATTTTTACCCGCGACATATCAAGTATTCTACTAGATCTGACCCTTCATATACCGATGTACCCATTCTTTTATGTAACACCCACGTGGACATAATACGTTTTACCCAAGAATTACTAGTTTTCTTATAAACCCTCCTCATTTTTACCCACGTCATTCCAGCATTCTATTTAATCTGACCCTACTAATACTGTATGTACCCATTCTTTTATGCAATACCTACATGGACATATTAAGTTTTACCCAAGACATTTTTCTAATATCGTGTGATGTAAGGGAAGGAATTTCACATTGAATAAGATAATATATGTATGTGATTAGATGCTTTATGAGTTTTGTTGGTTAGTTACATGATAGAGAGATAAATAGGATTCATCGATTTGTAAAGAGAGAGACACTAACGAGGAGAGAGAAGAGTGAAGTGGTAGTTGAAAGCCACCATTTATGTTGAATGCTGATGTTGCATAAATTGTAGACTAAACATATTGCCCAGCACAGAAACTATAGCGCGTGACTCACTCAACAGAAATGCACATGCTGCTTAGATGATTCACCAGCCTGCAAGGAGCCAGCAATATGACGTCAACAGTTGTATGATGTCACCATTACGTCAAAAGAGGGGACCAATAAAACACAAGAATAGTCACATGACGTGACTTAATTATCACACCCTATTGGGGCTAATTAAGGTGATGGATAGAGAGAAGCACCTTTTTCTCTTGAGCAATCGCAGAGAACAGTTTCCCCTTTCTCCCCCATCCTGGGACGATGCCCCACACCAAGTGCCGACATGACTGGCACTTGATTAACTTCAAGAAAAACGGTCAGGTTAGCCGCAAGAAAAAACAGGAGAGAAGTCCAGCTAGAGAGAGACGATGTAGGAGTAATTTACCCAAACGAGTGTCGATGGGTGGACACCTGTTGAAGAATCAAATCCCCTATCTACCCATATTATAGGACTCATTGATTTTGCATCCCGAATTTGAAGTGTGAAGTAGCAGTCCACGGTTGCAGCCTTCAATTTTCCAGAAATTTGGTGATTCCAATCTGAGTTTTTAAAATTAATCTAGGCTGTTAGCGTGCGGAGCTCAACATTACCGCTTACCAGTATGTATGGAGCTTGATGTTTTTACTTTTTCGTGAGCGAAATGAGCATAACAACCCTTGCTAGTTGGAAAAGCAAGATGCTATAAGCCCAAGGGCTCCAACAGGGAAAAATAGCCCAGTGAAGGAAGGAAATAAGGAAATAAATAAATGATGAGAACAAATTAACAATAAATCATTCTAAAAACAGTAACGTCAAAACAGACATGTCATATATAAACTATAAAAAGACATGTCAGCCTGTTCAACATAAAAACATTTGCTGCAACTTTGAACTTTTGAAGTTCTACTGATTCAACTACCCGATAAAAAAGATCATTCCACAACGTGGTCACAGCTGGAATAAAACTTCTAGAATACAGTACTGTGTAGCATTGAGCCTCATATTGGAGAAGGCCTGGCTATTAGAATTAACTGCCTGCCTAGTATTACGAACAGGATGAAATTGTCCAGGAAAATCTGTATGTAAAGGATGGTCAGAATTATGAAAAATCTTATGCAACATGCATAATGAACTAATTGAACAACGGTGACAAAGATTAATATCTTGATCAGGAATAAGAAATTTAATAGACCATAAGCCTCTGTCCAACAAATTAAGATGAGAATCAGCAGCTGAAGACCACACAGGAGAACAATACTCAAAACAAGGTAGAATGAAAGAATTAAAACACTTCTTCAGAATAGATTGATCAATCTAGACTTTCTCAATAAGCCAATTTTTTGTCCAATTGAAGAAGACACAGACCAAATGTGTTTCTCAAAAGTAAATTAGATTTGGGGTAAATCATTTTTAACAGAAAATATAGGTTTTCTGGTCGTAAATAATGTGATTTCACCAAATATGACAAATTCGTAGGTAATTTGTATTTTTCCTAACTATATAAACCTTAGCTATTTAATATGGGTAATTACTTTCGGCGTAGCTGAAACGACGAGCCATTAGAATTTTAACGAGGGTTTACTACCCCACCGCTACTTAGCGGGGGATAGGGAGGGTAGCCTGCTACCCCCCACCCCCCCTCACACACACTTGTCATTGAGTTCAATTTGCTTAGAGGTAGGACTTCACAGGGGATATGGCTGGCGGGCAAATTTGATTAAATAGCTAAGGTTTGTATAGTTAGGAAAAATACAAATTACCTACGAATTTGTCATTTGTTCCATAACTGAAATAAAAACCCTGCTACAGTATTTAATATGGGTGACTCACCCCTTAGGAACGGTGGGAAGTCCCGGCCAGTACTGGCTTTTGGCTTTGCCCGGGGACTCAGAACTTGAGTGTGTCAGTACTCAATAGTAAAGAGTCCCTGCACCTCACTAGCATCTTGCTGTGCAAGTGCTGCGGCCTACATAAGCTGTGTGTGAAGGTATGAAGTGTGACACGTCCTAGGAAGTTGATCTGAAGTTCTTTAGATGGAAACTTTAGGCTAAGACTCTCCCAATACCACCTCGTTAGGGTATGGGTACGTGAGAGTATCAACTTAATACTAGGAACACAAGGAAGCATGGTTTACCTGCAGTGGTTCGAGGTCAGCTATGCAGAGAACCCAGGATGCTGCTTTCCCCAAGAGAGGGGAGGATGAAGAAAAGAATAAGGGCCAGACAAACCTTTTCATTCATGCAGACTAAGACCGGGTAACAATGCCCTCAACCTTCTGCTACTTGTCCATTAAGGACTCTGAGGTTTTAAACCAGCTGTTGTGCAGCCACCACAGGGCCGATAGAGAACGTATCGAGTCTCCTGTGTGTCACGTCTTGCAAGTAGTGGGCTGTGAAGGTCGTCTGACGCTTCCACACCCCTGCTTGTAGAACCTGCGTCACTGAATAGTTCTTCTTGAAGGCCAGGGACGTAGCTACGCCCGACATCATGTACTCTAGGGCGACGTGATGGAGGAGGGTCAGGATTCAGGGACAGATGGATTACCCTACGAATCCATGCCAAGATGGTACTCTTGGTGACCCTCCTCTTTGTTCTCCCAGTGCTCGCAAACAAAGCTTGCACTTGGGGACGAACTGCAGCCGTTCTTTTCAGGTATAACCTCAGACTCCTTACTGGGCACATTAGGAGATGGTCTGGGTCATCCGTTACAGAACGAAGACTCAAAATCCTGAAAGAGTCGAATCGAGGGTCCGGCACTCCCGGATTCTGAGTCTTGGCAACAAACTCAGGGACGAATCTGAACGTTACCTCCCCCCCTCCCCTTGAATGGGCGATGTCATACGAGATACCATGAAGTTCGCTGACTCGCTTGGCCAAGGCCAAAGCCTTGCAGGAACACCGTCTTCCAAGTAAGGTGGCGATCTGAAGCCTGGCGTAATGGTTCAAAGGGAGGTCTCTTAAGAAACCTGACAACTCGAACCACGTTCCATGGAGGAGGTCTCACTTCCGACTGAGGGCAGGTAAGTTCATAACTCCGTATGAGTAGGGAAAGTTCCAGCGAGGAAGAAATGCCTACTCCTTTGAGCCTGAAGGCTAGGCTTAAAGCTGAGCGATAGCCTTTCACTGCCGAGACTGAAAGGCGCATTCCTTCCCGCAAATATACGAAGAACTCCGCTATTGCTGGAATAGTGGCTTCGAGGGGAGAGATACCCCTTCCACGACATCAACCACAGAAGACTCGCCACTTTGCCTGGTAGACCCCTGCGGATGACCTTCGCAGGTGTCCAGATATCCTGTTCGCAACTTGTTGCGAAAATCCTCTCTCAGTGAGGAGATGCTGGATAGTCTCCAGGCGTGAAGTCGAAGCGAAGCGAAGCCACGGCTTTGTGAAAGATGTTGGCGTGTGGTTGTTTTGAGTAGCTCGTGTCGTGGAGGGAGTTCTCTCGGAAGCTCCGTTAGGAGTTGAAGAAGGTCTGGAAACCATTCCGCGTGATGCCATAGCGGAGCTATCAGGGTCATCGAGAGATTGACCGATATTCTGGTCTTGTTGAGCACCCTCCTCATCAAACAGAACGGGGGGAAAGGCGTACATGTCGATGTTGTCCCACCGTTGTTGAAAGGCATCTTGCCAGAGAGTAGTACAGCGGGAGCTTGAAGTTCAGCGCTGTAGCGAACAGATCCACATTCGGGGAACCCCACAAAGTAAGGACTTTGTTGGCTACTTGATGATCCAAAGACCACTCGGTACTCACTATCTGCGTAGCTCTGCTCAGACTTTCGGTGAGCACATTCCTCTTGCCTGGAATGAAGCGAGCCGAAAGTGGGATCGAGTGGACTTCGGTCCATCTCAGTATCTCTACTGCAAGATGGGATAGCAGTTCTGAAAAGGTACTTCCCTGCTTGTTGATATAAGCCACTACTGTGGTGTTGTCGCTCATCACCACCATAGAGTGGCCGGCCAGGAATTGTTGGAACTGTTGAAGGGCCAGGAATACGGCCTTCATTTCTAGCAGGTTTATATGGAGGCACTTTTCTAATTCTGACCACAGGCCTGAGGTCCTGTGGTTCAGAACGTGCCCCCCCCCCCTTTCTTTGAGGCGTCCAAGAACAGCATCAAATCTGGGGGGAGGACGAGAAGATCCACTCCCTTTCGAAGGTTCTCGTCTGCCACCCACCACCAAAGGTCCGTCTGTTCCGCAGAACCCATAGGGATCATGACGTCCGGGGAATCGTGTCCTTGATTCCAACGGGACTTGAGTCGCCACTGGAGAGATCTCATTCTGAGGCGACCATTGGGAACTAGACGGGCCAGGGATGAAAGGTGACCGAGGAGACGTAACCACGATTGGGATGGAAGCTCTTCTCGTCTGAGGAAAGGACTTGCGACCCTCCTCAGCCTTGCTATCCTGTCGTCTGATGGGAAGGCTTTGTGGAGATTGGTGTCTATGATCATGCCTAGATATACCAGTCTTTGAGTGGGCAGCAGAGAGGACTTCTCGAAATTTACCATGATCCCTAGATCTTGGCAAAGTCCCAGAAGTCTGTCTCGGTGTTGAAGAAGGGTTGCCTCCGAGTCTGCTAAGATCAGCCAGTCGTCCAGGTAACGGAGGAGACGGATGCCAACCCTGTGAGCCCACGATGATATTAGAGTGAAAACACTGGTGAACACCTGCGGTGCTGTAGAGAGACCGAAACACAGCACCTTGAACTGGTAAACCTTGTTGTCTAGGCAGAATCTCAAGTACTTCCTTGAAGACGGATGGACTGGGATCTGGAAGTACGCGTCCTTCAAGTCCAGTGTGCACATGAAGACTTGCGGTCTCACTGCAAGTCTGACCGTGTCCGCCGTCTCCATGCTGAACGGGGTCTGCTTGACAAACCTGTTCAGAGCTGAGAGGTCGATGACTGGTCTCCAGCCTCCAGACGCCTTCTTTACAAGAAAGAGTCGACTGAAGAAACCTGGGGACCCATCGACTACCTATTGAAGAGCGTCCTTCTTCAACATGGTCTCGACTTCTGCCCGAAGGGCTTGCCCCCTTGCCGATCCCATGGCAAGGGAGCCCAATGACACTGGATCCGCTGTCAGGGGAGGTAGAGATGTCGTGAACGGGACGTGATATCTCTGACTGATTACGGAAATCGTCCAGGAATCGGCCCCGAGTTGCTGCCACCTTCTCGCGCAACTTTGTAGGCATCCCCCCACAGGTGGATTGCCAATCCTAGTGTTTGCGGCCTCGGCCGCTCCCTCTAGGATTCTTTCCTCCCCTGGAGGACTTTTTGCCTTTCTTGTCCTTGACAGGAAAGGGCTTAGACACCTTTGTCTTTGCTGCAACTTCCTTTTTCAAACTCTTAGTAGGACGTGATTGCTGGGTCGCTGGGGGTTTGTAAGGCCTCGATGTTAGGGCCCTATGTAAAAGGGAGTCCTGGTTGGACTTCCTCCACCTCTCAGCTGCCTGCTCCACGTCCTTAGGCTCAAACAAATTCTTACCAAAGACGGAAGAATGTCTGAGCCTGTTAATGTCGGTACTGGGGACCTTCTGGTGGAATCTCTCAGACACCGCATCTCGACGTTTCAAGATGGTGTTAGCCCACCTCAGACACCGCATCTCGACGTTTCAAGATGGTGTTAGCCCACAAGCTCGAGACTTGGTGGGCTAGAAACTCGATAGTACGAGTGCCTGAGAGCAAGAAGGTTTCCAAGGCCTTCCTGGTACTCTCTTTGGACAAGTCCTCAGATTGTAACAGGATGCCCAGAGACCCTAGCCAGATGTCCAGCCACGAAGTTGCCTGCATGGCACACTTCGCCACCTTCTCCTGGCTCAGGATCTCCGTTGCTGAATATGAGACATGCCGGTTGGAGTGTCTCTCTAGAGGGACTCCCCCAGTAAGCTCTTCCAGAGAGTGGTTTAAAGGAAGAGCTAAACAAGTCTCCTCCAAGATCTCGAAGTACCTCCTCTGATGGACACTAGAAGGCGGGAGGAGTTTGTTACCGGTGCTGGATCGGCTGGAGGAGGCAAGCTCAGAGCTGCCCTTCGACCTTGTCTCTGGCATTCTTAACCAGGGCAAAGCCGCACTGGCCCTCGAGGGTTATTGAGTACCGAAGACTCAGTCCAAGACCGTGTCCTTGCCCTCACGAGGGGGAATCTCTAGATCCGTAAACCCATTTAGGTTCCTCATAAGGGTCAGAACCTGCCAGAACGCATGTTCTGATTCCTGCAGCTCTCCTCCTGAAGGGCTGGCAGCAAAGTCTCCTGTCCCCTGAGGCTCTTCCTGGGGGGACTCGTGGACATTCTCTGAGCGTTTGGCTGGCTCCGGTCTAATCCTTGATGAAGACTTCGGCAGAGTCTTAGAGTCCTTCGACTCCCTACTGGGAGGGATACAGGACTCCAACAATGATGGTGGAAGGCTCTTCTCAACCCCTACCCGAGAAGACTTCTCGGGGCGAGGTGGGGTTTCCCCCATTGGTGCGATGGGGGAACGACCCGCCTCACCTGATTCCCCAGAGGACGGGAAATCCTCGTCCACAGGGGAGGGAGAGAAAGTCTGGGGGGGGGAGAGGGGGCCTTCCTCAAGGATTTCCAAGGAGTCAGCTTCGCCCTTGGAGAAGTTACCACGGTAGATACTCCTCTCTTCCTCTTCAGGGGAGACGAAGGCGCTAATGACTTGTGACCAAGCTCAGAAAAAACAGGCTTAAAAGCCTGCACGAGAGCCCTGACGATGCTCCCAAAGCAAGGCTGCTGACTGACAGTCGCGCTGTCAGAAACTCCCTCTGGAGGGAAGGGGATCGTTCGATCCCTAGGAGGAGTCACCAAACGAGGGTTCGCCAGTAAAGAAACTGAAAAAGAAGAAGAGTCCTTGGACCTAACCGGAAACCTCCCTTCCTCCGAAAAGCGCGCTGTTCTGTGCTTGCAGGGGGGGGGTGACGACGCTGACCTAGCCGTGCGATGTCCTGCAGCCTCACGTGTGGGGTCGCGCCTGTGATCGCGTGATGGGACTTGCCCTGGGTCGCGCGCGGGAGAATGTTCGAGCGCGCGCGCGAAGGCGATGGCACGAGTGGGCGAGCGATGGCGTGCAGAGGCATAGACTGGCGATGACAGGGGGTGCGCAGAAGGCTGGATGAGCGCTCGCGCGCACGAAGGCGATTGTTCACGCGCGCGGGCGCGCAGTGCTGCCGAAGAGCCCGTGAGGGCGATAACGTTGGGCGCACGCGCGCAGGAGATATATCCCTAGCGCGCAGGAGATATATCCCTAGCGCGCAGGCGCGCGATGCACACATCTGGCTGGAGAGACAGGCGTGCAGGGCGCGCTTGCGCAACCTCGTGGGCGTGCGATGGAGACTGCGTTCCATGGCGCGCAGGTGAGCGCTGGCGAGCAGGGGAAGAGGTTACTCTCCCCACTGAGCCCAGATCCGAAGATCGTGGGCGTGCCTGGCGCGCAGGAGAACGTGGGCCCGCATCAGGATGAGGGCGCGCAGAGGTGCGCTGGGGATCTGGAGAGCCCTGGAGTCCTGGTGAGCGCCTGTGCGCTATCTCAGGTGATTCCAGTGCTGTGTGCTGTCGCGCAGGAGAACGCTGGCGCGCAGGAGAACGCTGGCGCGCAGGAGAACGCTGAGGGTCTGGAGAGCGCTGGAGGTCCGGTGAGCGCCTGTGCGCCATCTCAGGAACCTCCATAGAAGTGCGCTGGCGCGCTATATCAAGATTCTCTACTGGTGCGCGCTTGCGCTTAATAGCGCGCTGAGGATCTGGAGAGCACTGGAGGTCCGGTGAGCGCCTGTGCGCTATCTCAGGAACCTCCATGGCAGTGAGCTGGCGCGCAGGTGAGCGCTGACGCGCTATTGCAGAAACCATTGCAGGTGCGCGCTGGCGCGCAGGGGCACCCTGGTGCGCAAAGTCAGGAACAACTGCTTGTGTGCGCGCTAACACAGGAACTTCTGCAGCAGGAGACCGTTGGCACGCAGGGGATACCTGGCGCTTAAGGGACTTAGGCACCAATTTGTGCTCACGCCCTTTATGCCCCGAAGGGACCGTTGCCCGTTTTATAACAGGATGAGAAGGCGCCCACAGCGCATCGGCAGCCAGGAACAGTGACGGCAGATCAGCAGGTCTGGTGGGTGGAAGGTCGGAGTGCCCTTTGTAAGGACGACCTTCCACCGAAGGAGATCGCGAATGATCTGCGGAGAGGTCCAAGGATGTAGCTGGCAGGGTCGGTGAACGAAGGCGAGGTTCTTCTGCGGAAGACTGCGAAGATGACGAGCCGAAGAGGCGCCTCCTAACACCCTTGTGAGGTGAAGGAAGACCTCTACGGCGAAGGGGAGGGCGAGCCTTCAGCCTTATACGCCCTCTGGGGGCCGTGGGGTCAGCGGGCTGACCATCAGCAGTCCTCCGAAGAGGAGTCTCTTTGAGTGAATTCCCCCGAGGGGGAGAATCACCAGCAGGAGAGACCGTAGGACTTGCTCCTCCCTCAAAGGATGTTCGGAGGGAGGAACTAAGCCTTCAGCTACAGAAGCAACATCAGGAGCAGAGGTTTGAGACAACTCATCGGAAGCCTCCGCCACAACAACGTCGACGATAGACAGAGGATCGATCTCTGCTACCGTCGGCGACTGTTTGACAGCTGCTCCCAACTTGATCATGTCAAACAGGGCTTCCTTAGAGGGCGAACCCTCAAGTCCCAAGGAAGCCCAAAGCTGTTATAAATCATTAGTAGAAACAGGCATGATAATATCCTCCTCCGGGGGAGGAGGAGGAGCTGCCTCGCTATGGGAGGCAATTCCCTCTCCCACACCCCGGGATCGGTCAACAGAACTATGGTCTACCCTACCACTCAACGGCTTCTCGGGAGAAACCGATCGAGTGGGAGCTTCGGAGGAAGAAGTGTCCTTTGGATTTTCTCTTTTCAAAAAAAAACCTTTGAAGGAGAAATATCCTGTCTGGACGACTTCTTCCGGCGACGAGAAAACCTCTCCCACTGGGAGGTAGACCACTCCCTACACTCACCACAAACCTTATCTCTGTCACACCGTTGGCCCCTACAATAAAGACACCACAAGGTGTGGGGATCCGTGTCAACCGTCGACATAGACGTGCCACAAGGGCGGTCTGGTAAGCCAGGACACTTACGCATAGAGGCCAACTTCACACACACTGTCAAAGGAAAAGCAAAAGAAAGGTCAGTAATGGCTGTCCAAAAAGAGGCGAGGGTGAAAGCGGACACGTCCGTCTGCCACCCGAGCCGAGAGCAAAGTGAACTCAATCACAGGTGTGTGTGAGGGGGTAGCAAGCTACCCTCCCTACCCCCTGCTAACTAGCGGTGGGGTAGTAAACCCTCGTTAAAATTCTAAAGGCTCATCATTTCAGCAACGCCGAAAGTAATTACCCATATTAAATAGCGTGGTTTGTATTTCAGTTACGGAACAATTGATAATTTCAAGTACCAGTTTTAGTGGGTGTGCAGTGGGGAACGAAGTAGTCGAACTGGTTGTTTTGTTTGTTTGCGTTGAAATGAAGGTCAAATTTGGATAAATAACATTATTTACAACAGGAAAATGAAAAATTTTAAGTAATTTTTATTTTTCCTAACATACTTACCGAGAATTACCTCTTCGGAGGGTCCTTGACCCTCTCTCAAACTCGACCAAGATTTCCCGCGCTACCCCCCTATCTCGCTCCCGATAGTTTCTACCCCCGCCGCCAGGATAATTCCTTCGGCCCGGATTAGGGCAGGTCACTGCTTTTCCCGGGTCAGGACCTCATTAAGTCCTCCGTTTAGCCCGACTCGGCAATGGAAGAATGGCACTCGGGGACGGAAGGGAGGGCCATTACTCAGAGGTAATTCTCGGTAAGTATGTTAGGAAAAATAAAAATTACTTAAAATTTTTCATTTGTTCCGACACGAATACTTTACCTCGAATTACCTCTTCGGAGACTTACACTTTAGGAGGCGGGAGAGCCATTCTGCCACTTGGTTAGGCACATGGTGCCTGGAGGGCTACGTAATGCGGGGGTACAGAGAGCGGATAGGGGGTAGTAGTGGAAAACTTACGCTTATAATTTAAGGCTTACCTCTTGACATGTTCTCTACTGAATCTTCTCCTGAAGAAGTAGGGATGAGTCTATTCACTTGTTGGGGACGTCTTCCAGCCTGCCACTACACAGCTTGGAGGGCGGCGATGACTGTCCCAATGGAGAATCCATCCAAAGACTTTCTTGAGTAGTCTTTGAGGTAGTGGGCCGTGAAGGTCGACTGGTGTGACCAAGTGCCGGCCTGCAGGATCTGGCCCACTGCCATATTTCTCTCAAAGGCCAAGGACGTGCTCAGGCCTCTGATGTCATGGGGACGGGGAGTGCCTGGTACCGCCACCTTGTCTTCTTCATAAGCCCTAGTGATGACTTGTCTCAGCCAGAAGGAAATAGTGTTCTTGGACACTTGCTTCTTATTAACGCCTGAAGAGACGACGAGGTTCTTGGCACCTGGACGGAGATGGGCCGTCCTTTCCAGGTACTTCCTGATCGTCCTGACCGGGCATAACTTCAGGTCGTCCGTATTACCTGTCTTGGGAATGGCCGGAACAGAGAAACCTTCGAACCTCGGGTCCCAGACTGCTGGGTTCTGAGTTTTAGCTACAAAGGAGGGTACGAACTTGAAAGATACCTCCTTCCACCCTTTGGAGTGTGCCACGTCGTAGGAGAGACCGTGGATCTCACCTACCCTCTTAGCCGAAGCTAAGGCTAGCAAGAAGACTGTCTTGAGGGTGAGATCTTTGTCCCCGATATCTCTGAGCGGTTCAAAGGGCGGACGACACAACATTTTCAGGACCTTGGCCAGGTCCCATCTAGGCACTCTCCTGGCTTGGGGAGGGCAGGATTGTTCGAAACTTCTAATCAGCATCCCTATGTGTCTTGAGGTCCCTAGGTCGATGCCTTTCAGGAGAAAGACTTGGCCTAAGGCTGCTCGCACTCCTTTAATAGCCGGGATTGACATTCCTATTTTATCCCTAAGATACACTAGAAAATCAGCTATGTCAGGGACCGAGGCTTTGAGAGGTCTTATTTGTTTTGTCGCGCACCATTTCGTAAAGGCGGCCCACTTCGCCTGGTAGACTACGGTAGAGGATTTTCTTAGATATAGGGACATCCTCTTAGCTGTGGAGGAGGAGAACCCCTCCTTCCTCAGGAGTCGCTCGATAGTCTCCAGGCGTGAAGGCGAAGAGAGAGAGGGTTGTCGTGGAACCTGAGGAAGTGCGGTTGACTCAGTAGATCCGACCTGGGGGGCAGAGGCCATGGCAGATGGCTTGCCAGGTCTTTCAGATCCGCGAACCACTCTCTCTCCGGCCACCAGGGCGCTACCAAAGTCATCTTTAGGTTTTGAGCGGTTCTTACTCTGTTGAGCACTTGTCTTAGCAGCGTGAAGGGGGGAAAGGCATAAACGTCCAGGTTGTCCCACCTGTGCTGGAAGGCGTCTTCTAGGGTTGCTCCTTCGTCTGGTACCGGGGAGCAATAAACCGGTAACTTGGCGTTGAGCTTTGTTGCGAATAGGTCTATCACCGGGGAGCCCCAGCGTTGAAGGATGAGTCTGGCCACCGCTGGTTGTAGGGACCATTCTGTCCCTACTATCTGACCTATCCTGCTGAGGCCGTCGGCTAGCACGTTCTTTTTCCCGGGGATGAACCTTGCTAGCAGTGTTACCTGGTGTTCGTCCGCCCAGTGCAAGATGTCTACGGTGAGGTCGCACAGTTCCTTCGACTTCATGCCCCCTTGTTTCTTGATGTAGGCTACCACCGTGGCGTTGTCGCACATTAGGGCCACGGTGTTTCCCTTCAACCGACTTGCAAAGTGCAGACATGCCTTTTGTACTGCTTTTAGCTCTAGGACGTTGATGTGGCGATGCTTTTCGGTCTCTGACCAGGTCCCGTTTGCTGTTTCCTCCCGCAGGTGGGCTCCCCACCCTAGGCTGGAGGCGTCCGTGAACAGGAGAAACTCGGGAGGACAGGACCCGAGGGGCATCCCCTTGAGGGAGTTCGACCGGCATCTCCACCACTTCAAGGCTGTTTTCGTGTCCGGGAGTACTGGGATCGATGTTTTCTGAGAGCCTGTCTGGGACCATAGAGCCTTGAGGTTCCATTGTACGGGTCTGAGCCGTAACTTCCCTTGGGGGACTAGCTTCTCTAATGAGACCAGATGGCCTATCAGCCTCTGCCAGTCTTTCGCTTTCCTGGGAAGCCCCGACAGGAACGGCTGAATGATCTTGACGAGGTTCTGTATCCTGTCTTCCGAGGGGAAGGCCTTCCCCTGCACAGTGTCCAACGTCATCCCCAAGTACCCCATTTTGTTGGACGGCGTTAGGTTCGATTTTTCCCGGTTGATAATGACTCCCAGACTCCTGCAGAAACGGAGGAGGTCCTTTCCTTGTTCTTCCAAGAGGGCCTTTGAACTGGAAAGGAGCAACCAGTCGTCCAGGTACCTGATGAGGCGGATACCTCGTTCGTGAGCCCATACTGAGACTGTCGCGAAGACCCTCGTGAACACCTGAGGGGCCGTCGACAGTCCGAAGCAGAGGGTCCGGAACTGCAGGATCTGGGAGCCCCATTTTACCCGGAGGAACTTCCGACTCGACGGGTGGACTGGAATTTGGAAGTACGCGTCCTTGAGGTCGACCGTCATCATAAAATCTTTCTCCCTCAAGGACATCAGGACGGATTTTGGGGTGTCCATCTTGAAGTCCGTCTTCTTGACGAACCTGTTGAGGGCCGACAGGTCTATCACCGGTCTCCACCCCCCCGTTGCTTTCTCCACCAGGAACAGGCGGCTGTAGAAGCCTGGCCCTGGGAGAAGGACTTCTTCCATGGCTCCCTTTTCCAACATGGAGGAAACTTCTTTTTGCAGGGTAGCCCTTTTCAACGGGTCCCTGGGAGCTAACCATTCTGTTTGGGTGGCTGGAATAAGAGGGGGTGAGTCCGCTATGAAGGGGATCCTGTAGCCTTCTTTCAGGACGGACACCGTCCAAGCATCCGCCCCATACGTTTTCCATGGTTGCCAATAGGGTCTGAGGCATCCCCCAACCCGAGGCTTGGGCGGGAGTAGGGGGCCTCTCCCTCTACCTTCTCCTAGAGGGGCGGCCTGATCTGCCCCTCTTCGAGGCGGAGTAACCCGACCTGAAGGAGCTGGCAGAAGCTGTAGCTCCCCTGCGGGAGGGCTGAGGAGATGATGACCAGGAAGAGGAGTGGGCGTCCCTCCTTGAAGAGCTGGGAACAGCTTGAGGGGTCACGGTCCTATCCGAGACTGACCTTTTATACGGAGGCCTCCTGGAGGATGATTGCTTAGGGACGTTGGTTTCTCTCCTCTTGGACACCTTCTCCATCAGTTCTTCCAATTCCTTCAAAGGAAACAGGGACTCTCCTCCTAGGGGTAGGGTGCGAATCACTCGCGCCTGTCTGTCTGGGATTTTCCTTGCCACTCTGGAAAGCACTGTGTCCCTCTTCCGGAGGACCCAGTTGGCCGTCAGGGAGAGTGCCTGATATGCCATAAATTTGAGCGCTTTCCCCCCGGAAGTGATAATGTCCGACAGGAGACTTTGTTGTTCCGGGTCGTCGGGGTCTGTGGAGGCCTGTACATTAACTAACGTGGAGGCCCACCAGTCCAGCCATGAAGAGACGTTAATCATGTCCCTCGACATCTCCTCCATCATGCCTGCTTCAGAGGCCGAGAAGGACACAGGGGCTGAGCTGGCCCTTTCGTCCGAGCCGCCTTGTCCTAGGACATCCACGGCTGAGTCCACTCTACAGGGGCCTGGGCGTCGTCCTTCTGGGATATAAACTTTGGCCTGTAGTTTCAGACCCTGGAGGAGTTTGGAGGAACTCTGGGACCTGGGGGCCTCCGCAGTGCTGGCCACCAAGTTATCGATGTACTCCTGGCCGAGTACTAGGTCTGGGGCGAGGGGCAGGGCCAGAGAGGACTTCGGAAGGACGTCCCGATGTGTGTATCTCAAGAGGCTCGACCTCCAGGTATTCACCTTCGGCGCCTCGGGTTCTGGAATCCCATGGGTCCTTCTGATGCGGCCTACCACCCTTCTGTAGGCGGAGTCCTCCGACGGGGAAACCTCGCCTCCGTCGACCGAGGCATCGGCTTGGCTGGGGGGAGCCGTGCTTGGGAGGTAAACTGGCCGCTCCCTACTAGGTCCCAGGGAGGCCGTCCCGCAACCGTAGGGCGCACCGTACACGGTCGGGTCTCGCCGTGTGGCGGGTGCCACCGACCCCGGGAGGCCTTTCGACTGGGCCAAGGCTCTGGACGCGGAGGACACGGTCCCGGTGGGAAGACCCGAACCCGGCAACCGGTCCTTCCCGCTCGACGTCCGACCCGGTTGGGCTGGTTCGGTCGGGCTGTCTTCTCGGAAGCGCGCTTCCTCCCGCCGGGTGGGGTGAACCGAAGGCCTCGAGGACTTGTGCCTGAGAGTGAGGTCCTTCTTGCGTGGCCGGTCGAGCGGTTCCAAGTTGTATGTAGGCAGTGACAACTTGGAGGCTCGATCACTGGACCGAGAGTCTGGCGAGCGGTGCTTCCTGGACTCTCCTGGGGGCACGTAGAACCATTCGCCGCCGCCGGGAGAGACCTCCCTCTTGTACTTACGGGAGTGAGAGCGTGGGCGCCTCCTACTGTGCCGCGACCTCGACCTAGAGCGGGAACGATCGCTATCGGTCCGCGCTCTCTTACGGTGCCGTCTCTCCCTGCGTTCTCCCTCGGAGGATGAGTCTGCTTCCGAAGAGTCCGAGGGTGCCACGTTCTTCCCGTAACGACTGCTAGAGTGATGCGCAGGGGAGGCCCTTCGCCGCCGACCGTCCGAGACAGGGTGCTGGAGAAAGTCCTCGGGAACTGCTGTGGATACCGAGGGTACCGAGACCACTCTGTCCCTGCTAGAAGGCCATGGACCCAGGGATACGTCCATCCTTAGCGGTGACCTCCCTGGAGTCTTCGGTAACATCCACCCGAAGGAGTCGCTACTCGGGCGACGAATTCCCGAGTGGTTCTCTTCTGGCGGGGGGGGGAACCCGACGCACCGGCCCACGAGGGCGGGGGGGAGACCGAGAACGCCACACTGCCCCATACCGGGTCTTCTGAGGAAGCGTGCTCCCCTGCCACGTGGCCCGATCCGCCCGAAACACTCGCGGCCCTTCCGTTTACTCCCGAGGGGCCAGCCCTTGGTTCCTCCGTCACACTGGGTTCACTTGGGAGGACACTATGGCTCACAATCACACTGGGGGCTTGCTGGCCACTCCTCTGCGAAGGAGACGGAGAGGCCGAGGTTTCGTCGGACCGATCACTGACCGACTGTAAGGAAGACACGCCATTCACTTCTTTGGGGAACGCTTAGACGACTTCTTTTTCTTAGTACCATACCGTACCCACTGAATTCCGTCCCAACTCACGCACTCGGAACATGTGTCCGAGGAGGAACAAACTTTACCCCTGCACGTGGAACAAAGGGAATGCGGGTCCACCTCTGGTTTAGAGAGGAAAGCCCCACACGACTTTCCTGCTCTAGGACCAGGACAACGACGCACGTTCTCCATCGTTCGCACACGAAGGTCAACACTAACGAGTTACAGAAAACCCTGGATAACACAAGGGGAACGGACTGAGGACACTTTGCGAAAACGCACTATCGCAGAAAAAACACAAGTCCGTACACTGGGAACACGTGGGAACACAACGCGCCAAAGGATCGAGAGTTTTAAGCGAGAGAGTGAGATGCTTCGTATCTCACGACCAAGGACTTAATGAGGTCCTGACCCGGGAAAAGCAGTGACCTGCCCTAATCCGGGCCGAAGGATTTATCCTGGCGGCGGGGGTAGAAACTATCGGGAGCGAGATAGGGGGGGTAGCGCGGGAAATCTTGGTCGAGTTTGAGAGAGGGTCAAGGACCCTCCGAAGAGGTAATTCGAGGTAAAGTATTCGTGTCGGAACAAATATATTTTCTGTTAAAATGTTTAAATATATTGGCTCTTGTTCGAATTCCGTCCTCACTTCACTCATTAGCAATGTTACGCTAATATGTACTTTAAAGCATTTTTCCAAATACCCTTTACACAATATATAAAAGGGTACAGAAGCTAACAAAACCCACCTAACCTAACCTAGTAGTTCTCACGTCACAACCCCTAGCCGGGGGCAAGCCCCCAGACCCCCTTCCCAGGTCGCAACCCTTAGCCAGGGGCAAGCCCTCGGACCCCCTTCCCAGGTCACAAACTTGTACTGGCAAGCGGTAATGTTGAGCTGCGCACGCTAAAAACATTTAAATTAAAGAAATAAATGACTTTTATGATCCGGACGACGAAACTTATGGGTCCCCGGGGTGTTGAGATTGTGACGTCTCAACTTCTATGAACGGCACTTGGGACACTGTAAACGTTGAGGTATTACATTATGTGATTTAAGGAAATTATCAACATTGGTTGACATATCAAAAAATTCCCCATGAAATTAGCAAATGCTTTCAAGTATTTCTATAACTTCCATCGCAAAATACAAAAAACCTCACTTGAAATAACAAAGACCTGACTAGGTCAAAGGTTTTGTTGAAAGGGATATGAAGAGACCACTTGAGGAGATAAGGGAAGGGGGTAGGGAAATATTAACCCCCACCCCCTGTGCATACTTTCCATATGTATGGGTTCATGATTGGTTAACAGAAAAACATCAGAGTCTAAAGAGTAAACATGAATGAACTAGAATGGGAAACTTGTCCAGAGCAAGTATTTATGTGAAATCGGGGCGTGACAAGGTTATAACAAAATGTATAAAAGTAATATAGCAAGATAAAATGGAGTGTATGATAAATAATATTCAATGGGAATATAAAATGAGGTGATTTTATAAGGTATCGGATAACAAAACAAGTAATATTGGGGTCAAACGTAATATGTATACAGTGAACCCTCGTTTATCGCGGTAGATAGGTTCCAGTCGCGGCCGCGATAGGTGAAAATCCGCGAAGTAGTGACACCATATTTACCTATTTATTCAACATGTATATTCAGACTTTTAAAACCTTCCCTTGTACGTAGTACTGTTAACAAACTACCCTTTAATGTACAGAACATTTAATGCATGTACTACAGTACCCTAAACTAAAACAGGCACAAATAGTAAAGGTGATTTTATATCATGCATTTCCTAAACATGCTAAAAAGCACGATAAAAAATGGCAACCAATGTTTTGTTTACATTTATCTCTGATCATAATGTAGAAACAAACTGGAGGTAGAGCTTTGCTTATTACCCAGACATATTTCCCATACTTTTCCCTTAGAACTACATCACATCTTCCTACTTTAGATATATATATATATATATATATATATATATATATATATATATATATATATATATATATATATATATATATATATATATATATATATATATATATATATATATATATATATATGTGTGTGTGTGTGTGTATATATATATATATTTATATGTATACACATATACATACCTACATATATACATAAATACATGCATACATATATATATATATATATATATATATATATATATATATATATATATATATATATATATATATATATATATTACTGTATATATATGGGTTATGGAAAAAATCCGCGAAGTGGTTCGAACCGCGAAGTAGCGAGGGTTCACTGTATAAGGGTATTACATAAAAAGAATCGTATAGTTGTACTGGATCAAGTCATATACTTGAATAAAGCGGGTGAAGTCGAAGTTAAATTCGGCGGTTGAGAAGAAGAAATCCTATTGGTGGAGGAGTAGTTTATGCGCAGGGGGGAGGAGTTTAAGCGTAGAAGGTCGAAACCTGCTATGTACAAATGAACGAATGAGAGCGACTACAACCGACCTGTAGGATGACAAAAAATAAATGAAAAACACTGCTTATGTTAGCATGTTACGCTAACATTGCAAATGTTAGTTTGCGCAGCTCAATATTACCGTAATTTTTCATCGGTTTATTATACATCCAAGAAGGTAATGTATAGAGAAGAAAAGGCTTATTTTACCATTATATACCGTTTCCCCAGTAAGTTTTCCCCACCCAAAACCCCGAGTTCCCACTGGGGATCCCCCATTATCGTTGGATATAGATATATATATATATTTCTGAAACTATTCATTTGCGACGGGAACGAGTGTCACTTTCGGAGAGCGGAATTTCTTCTATAAAAAAAAAGTAGTTTTTTTCCTAGGTTACATTGCCCTGTAATACATTAAAATACCAGAAATACTTTTTGACAAGTAATAAGAGAGATATCGCCTGTTCCCAAAAACTACTTGCTACTATGCAAGTAAATTCGAGCGGTATATGTAGTATTTACAGCGCTGACAATTGCAGTTTAGAATAGTTTCTTTGATATAATTAAATAAATGGCTTTAAATTGGCCCTCAGCAACCTTAAAATTTGTCTTCGGCGATAGGGGCCTTGCCCCTGACGAGTCCCAACCAGAGTCTCGCCCTGGACATGACCCGGTGCGACGGTCTGAACGATCCCTTGGTCTCAGAATTCCCCTTGATAATCTGCGCATGCGCGAACATTACCGTTTGCCAGTGCATACAAAGTTGACGTTTTATTTTCCTGTAATGTTAGAGTGCGCAGCTCAACATTACTGCTTACCAGTACATACGAGCTTGATGTTTTATTTTCATGCGAGCGAAGCAAGCTAATGGCGGAATAGAACCATTATACAATGTTAAGGAGAATTCTGAGACCGGGGTATCGTTCAGACCGTCACACCGGGACCTGGACTCCAGCTTAGTTATCTCACGCATTGGTATCAAAAGGGGTTGACAGGTCTGGATATCTTCAGGTCTTACTTTTACCTATAGCAGAGTGATACGCAGAATCAGACATTGGTTCAAATACTTGGTTTTAATCAAAGTTTAATATAGGAAACAAATGGAGATATAACCACTTCCTAATACGGTAAACGGAGCCTGGCTTGCCAGTATGAAGCAACCACATAAAACCAATTTACTCACATCCCACTGATCTAATAATCGCTCTAAATCAGCATCATTATAGTCTCTTATGTCCTTCTTTGCCCAGGCTGGTTTTTCTCCTTCGCTTGGCTTTTTACTCGTCACGGCACCCAAAATTAACAGCAGAACTATCAAATACAATGACACTTTCGGCGCCATGTTGGTTTGTTTACATCCTCCGTTATTCTCACCGCACGATCACACTTAGTTTTCGATTTTTCTCGAAAACTTTACTTAATTATGTAAATAAATTATTAGTTTATTCTTTTTCTGTGTTTACTTTATTTTCATAGAAAAGTATCAACATTATATTTAATACGGTTTGACATCATCCAAAGTGAAAATAACCTTTATTGGTTCTTATTTAAATTGCGTGAAATGCGAAAATTCTTCTGTAATAACTCTATTAGCGTTCATTTGACAAAGATATTTTATTAAAGACATAGGACACATTCCATTATGCAATAACACTGCACCACCCATCAACATTAGGCTACTCTGCTATACCTCGACGTTGCCTTTCCTGATTGGTTTGTTCAATATCTTTCTTCCGTCATTGTTTTTCTTTTCTTTTTCAGAGTCGGCATTCATCACAAATGAAAACAAAATTAAGACACCCTTTATATTGGAAAACGGAGGTGTCTAACCAAACTAGCCTCTATTCTAAATGGATGTTAATACATGAACACACAATCATGAATTCAGAAACGTAGATTGAACAAGGTAAATAGGAAATAAAAAATCAACGATAAAAAAAAAAAAACACCAATCTAGCCATTTAATATTTGGTCAGCGATCATTGCTAGACACACTACCTTTCCGGACTGCCTTAGGGCAAGAGCCCGTGTCTTGCCAAAAGCAAGGCGCTCTAAAACGAACGAACGATAGACACATTATCGTACGAGTATTACTAATTGGGCTTTGGAGTGTCTTTTCGTCCCCCAGATGCAATCCATAGATTTCATATCTATGGATGCAACCACTTTTAATCCTTGTGCTTTAACTCCTTTCTTCGTCTTGTTTCCCAATCTGTTACGTTTCATATCTTAGTGCAACTAACTGCTATTCAGTTTCTCCTAGTTGCACTACTGGTCACGGAAGTCAGGTCATATTCATAATTTAATTCAATTTTTGTCGGGTTGGCGATTTCCAAAACATGGAGAGTAATGCGATTGTTAAATTTATAGCTATCATCATTGAAATTCCTTGTAGCCTAGGTATGACCTTTATAACAATCTATTCTATTTCATCATCACCACCATCATCATCATCTACGCCTATTGACACAAAGTGCCTCGGTTAGATTTCGCCAGTCGTCTCTATCTAGAGCTTTTAATCCAATATTTCTCCATTCATCATCTCCCACTTAACGCTACATAGTCCTCAGCCATGTAGGCCTTGGTCTTCCAACTCTTCTAGTGCCTTGTGGAGCCCAGTTAAACGTTTGGTGAACTAATCTCTCTCGGGGAGTGCAAACAGAATGTCCAAACCATCTCCCTCTACCCCTCACCATGATCTCATCCACATATGGCACTCGAATGATCTCTCTTATAGTTTCATCTCTAATAATGTCCTGCCATCTAACTCCCAATATCCTTCAGAGCGCTTTGTTCTAAAATCTACTAAATCTGTTGGAGATTGTTTCAATTGTCATACCAGGACTCATTTCCATACAGTAAATTCGATCTCGCTAAACTGATTTTTAAATGTACTTTAAGGGCTACTTAAAGCAAATGAACCCTACTCTCTACAAGTCCTCCACGGTTGTTTTATTATGTTTATTCGGAAGCATTTAAGATTTCACAATGTGCATTGCTCTTAGATATTTTGGACGGGAGGTTCTGATAGCTTGGTGGGTTATTGTACATATTTTAAACTTAATTCTCGTTTTAATCGGCAGCCAATGTATATCAATTAGTATAGAAGTGATCCTTTCTCTATGTGGGACACCTTTTATCTGTTTTGCTCCTCAGTTTATCATCTTTTGCAATTTCTTAAGTTGTACTTTTGGTAGATTGTAGGAGATAAGGTTACAGTAGTCAATTCTGGTAATTACACAATTTATCACAAGTTTCTTTAAAGAATATTCATCCTGGTACTTTTTTTAATAAAAACATTTTTCTTAGATGATAACCAGCAGTTTTTACTACATTATTTATTTGGGCATTGAGAGACAAATTGCAGTCAAGAAATACGCCCATGTCACGAGTCATTATTTATGTTTATCTGAATATCACCCAAGCTTCTCTCGTTGTTTCTTTCCCATCACCATAAACTCAGTTTTGTTCTCATTTAATTTTAGTTGTTTATTTGTCATCCATTCTCTAACACTATCAAGGATTAGAGTTTCAGTAGTGTCGTCTATATCATTTATGGAGAAGTAGAATTGCATCATCCGCAAATAGATTAAACCTCACACCATGCCTTTGTAGTATTTTCGATAGACCAATAGTATAGACGCAGAATAAGACTGGACCAAGTACACTCCCCTGCGGCACACCCCTGTTTAAAGGTTCATGTGATGAAGAAGAGTTTCCAGTTTGCACTCACTAATTTCTGCCAACCAGGTAGTCAGTCTTTCGAAAGCTTGATGTTCATCACTAATGGACCGTAGATCATTCAGTAGCAGTTCATGTACAACTGTATCAAAAGCAGTAGTAGGATCGAGTAATATTAAAATGGCGCATATCATTTACATCAGAACAGCTGGCTGTCTCCGTAAATTATAGTTTTACCTTATTTCTCTTTAAGGTGTTTGAAGTTTTTTTTAGATTATATATGAAAGATCCAATTTAGTATTGTTACTGTTCTTAAAACATTATATTTTGATTGTTTATTACTCTTCTTGTAGTTTATATCTTTCCTTGTTTTCTTTCCTATCTGGGCTATTTTTCCCTGTTGGACCCCTTGTGCTTATAACATCTTGCATAATAATAATAATAATAATAATAATAATAATAATAATAATAATAATAATAATAATAATAGCCATATGGATTAATTGTCAAGCCCACACTATGAAAGCACTTAGAAAGCCTCAATATATTCAGTCTTTCGGTTGTTATAAGTAGTTTGTTTCCTCGACACCTGTTTGACCCAACCAGCAGAGTAGCAATTATTATTATTATTATTATTATTATTATTATTATTATTATTATTATTATTATTATTATTATTATTATTATTATTACAAGGTAAACTATAGCCATAGTTGAAAATGCAAGATGCTATATGCCCAAGGGCTCCAACAAGGCAAAATAGTCCAGCAAGGAATAGTAAACAAGGAAATAAACAAACTACAAGCTAAGTAATAAACAATCAAATTTAAATATTATTAGAACACTAACCACATTAGATAAGATGTTTCATATATACTGTACACTGTAAAAACTTTTTTTAAAATGTGTATGTCTGCACGTATGTTTGCATGTAGGTAGTAGGTTGGCCAGGGCACCAGCCGCCCGTTGAGATACTACCGCCAGAGACTTGGTGAGACCTTTGACTGGCCAGACAGTACTACATTGGATCCTTCTCTCTGGTTACGGATCTTTCCCTTTGCCTACACAGACACCGAATAGTCTGGCCTATTCTTTGCAGATTCTCCTCTGTCCTCATACACCTGACAACACTGAGATTACCAAACAATTCTTCTTCACCCAAGGGGTTAACTACGGCAATGTAAAC
>NC_090748.1:84790108-84810108 GCF_036898095.1 Palaemon carinicauda | reverse complement strand
AGCAAAAAAGGGAAGAAAGGGAGCAAGCTCAACGAATGTTAGTACGCAGCACTAGATCAATGCGAGCAGTTGATGTTGAAGACAATGTGTCTGTACTGGTGTCTCAATTTAACCGTAGTAAAGGAGACATCCCCCCCCCCCACTAACATAGTAGGTGTTGTATTAGCAGTTGAAGACAGTGGTTATGTGATTGGCACAAATTGGAATTATCAATGTTAAACTTGCCAGAAATCAATTCGAATTTGTTCAGTACAAAGGACTTTTGCCTGAAAATATCCCCAAACAACAGTTAAGTATTCGCAAACTAGTTCGAGCAGAAGGTGTGTGTGGTGGCCAAGGATACCAGAGATGTCTTTGCAGAAGCAATTGCTTGTCAAAGCGGTGTTCTTGTTTGAAAGCTAGCCTTCGATGCAACAGTGCTTGCCACAGCCACAAATAATGTGACAATATTGACAAATAATTACTGTAAATTTGTTTGATATGTATGACCATTGCTTACATAGACATGAATTTTGCCTATATTTTTAATGATTAAAACAGCTGTTTAAAAAAATTGTATTTTATTTTATCAAAGATTTTTTTTCAATTTACAATATTTGTATTAGGTTTCCTTATTTTGACCCAAATACTAAGAAAAA
Organism: Palaemon carinicauda; assembly: GCF_036898095.1. Taxonomy (NCBI): domain Eukaryota; kingdom Metazoa; phylum Arthropoda; class Malacostraca; order Decapoda; family Palaemonidae; genus Palaemon; species Palaemon carinicauda. The sequence goes on along the minus strand of NC_090748.1, from coordinate 84,809,470 downwards.
AAAATATATATAATCAGTTTGTGTATGTCCGTATTTATTGCTGTTCAGTTGTAGTAATATTTCTTTCACTAAGTTGTGTTTAAAGTAGCTTGTTTCATTAAGTAAAGTCCTTTCGTCGTTATAACGATCATTTATTTGAATTTCTCTGAATAATATTGTATGACCTTGAAGTGCAGAAAGATTTGATCTTGGAGCAGCAGCGCGAGATTCATTTATATAAAAAGGTTCTTTTTGTACCAAAGATATATTTTCATGCATCATGGCAGCCCATTCCATGAAATGGGTGAGGGTTCATTTGCCCATTTCATGAAGTGGGCTAACCACTTGCCCATTTCATGAACTGGGCAAGTAGTTTGCTCACTTCATGAAATGGGCAAGTGGTTAGCCCACTTCATGAAATGGGCAATTTCACAGATCGGGTGTAACATATACATACATATATACATACTTACATATATATATATATATATATATATTATATATATATATATATATATATATATATATATATATATAAATATATATAAATATATATATATATATATATATATATATATATATATATATATATATATATATATATATATATATATATATATATATATATATATATATATATATATATATTACATACGGGAAATTGGAAATTAATAACTAATACACAGCTGATTAAGACTTTTTACGCCGCACATTGACTACATGTATTCCAGGAAAATATAATTAAAGATAATTAAAAAAATTGAAGAATAAAAAAAATGAATGACGTGGCACACAATGTGAGCGATTCTGCAAACAGCAGTTCATAAACCCATTAGTAAAACCTTGTCTTTTCCCAAATCAAACTGGCTACGTCATTCTCAATTGTGATTGGTTGTTCGTGTTGACTGGCTTCGTACGTCATGCTCTTCCGTGATTGATTGTTGCTTGCGTCATATAATGGTTTACTTTGAATTAATACAATGTGGGAGCGGTGTAATATCTATCCTTCAACTAAATAAGTTTTAGTGCCAAATTATACGAAAATAGAGGGGCACTCAATAGAGTGCAGGCCTCCGCCACAGCAATTTATTTCTCAACCTTTTGCTCGACGATGACCTTAACCTTTGACCTAAACATGTATTAATTGGCGTGGATTTTCCTACCCAAATATGAACCAAGTTTGAAGTCTCTGTGACAACGATGTCCAAATCTATGGCTGATTACGCGATATGGATGTTTTGTTCGTCAGGGACCTTGACCTTTGACATTCCAAAATTTAATAATTTCAAGCTCTGTACATAAAAGTTTATAATCCCTGCAACTTTCATTACTTTACGATTAAAATTGTGGCCGTATGGTTAATGCTCGGAATTTGTCCTTTTGCTTGACCTTGACCATGGACTCGACGTTGACCTTCAACCTTAACATGTATTAATTGGCGGGGATTTTCATAATGTCAAATATGAACCAAGTTTGGGGTCTCTGTGACAACCATGTCCATACTGTTGACTGATTACATAAATCGGACATTTTGCTTGACCGTGACCTTGATATTTGACCTTGCCCTTCCAAAATTCAATCATTTCAGCCTTTTTACAAAACAGTTAATTCATGCAAGTTTCATTACTCTACGATTAAATTGTGGGCAGGAAGGTGTTCACTAAAAAACAAACAAACACACAAACAGGGGGTGAAACACAACCTCCTTCCAACCTCGTTGACGGAGGTAATAAAAAATTGAAATTGTAATGGAATGAGAGTTCAATATTTACGAGGTTTGTTTAAGGGAATTAATACAACTGAATATGATCTGATAATACCCTTAAGATAGAAAATAAAATACGTAGACTATAAATGCTGGTATATTTTTTCCATCTTTTTACCAGCTCCTAAGGCTACATATTTTACTACTACTGCTGTAACACCTTCCTCACTACTAGAGCAAGTATTACTGCTACAATAATACTATGACATTGACTAGGTCATAAATTAATATTATTAGCATCAAGTTTGATGAAGAAAAAGTAACTTTTCTTAGTTGGCTATTTCTTATTTTTTTTTTCGTCTGTAAATGAATACGCACTCCGCTCTCGCTCTCTTCTCTCTCTCTCCTCTTTCTATCCTAAAAAGGAAAATGTAACTTGTTTCATCTTAGTTCACTCTCTCCAATATTTTAGTTTGTAAATAAATAACTCTCTCTCTCTCTCTCTCTCTCTCTCTCTCTCTCTCTCTCTCTCTCTCTCTCTCTCTCTCTCTCTCTCTCTCTCTCTCTCACTCTCTCTCTCTCTCTCTCTCACTCTCACTCTCACTCTCACTCTCCTCTCTCTCTCTCTCTCTCTCTCTCTCTCTCTCTCTCTCTCTCTCTCTCTCTCTCTCTCTCTCTCTCTCTCTATTAATATTTTAGTTTGTAAATAAATAGCCCCGTCTCTCTCTCTCTCTCTCTCTCTCTCTCTCTCTCTCTCTCTCTCTCTCTCTCTCTCTCTCTCTCTCTCTTAATATTTTAGTTTGTAAATAAATAGCCCAGTCTCTCTCTCTCTCTCTCTCTCTCTCTCTCTCTCTCTCTCTCTCTCTCTCTCTCTCTCTCTCTTAATATTTTAGTTTGTAAATAATAGCCAGTCTCTCTCTCTCTCTCTCTCTCTCTCTCTCTCTCTCTCTCTCTCTCTCTCTCTCTCTCTATTAATATTTTAGTTTGTAAATAAATAGCCCCGTCTCTCTCTCTCTCTCTCTCTCTCTCTCTCTCTCTCTCTCTCTCTCTCTCTCTCTCTCTCTCTCTCTCTCTCTCTCTCTTTATTTTAGTTTGTAAATAAATAGCCCAGTCTCTCTCTCTCTCTCTCTCTCTCTCTCTCTCTCTCTCTCTCTCTCTCTCTCTCTCTCTCTCTCTCTCTCTCTCAATATTTTAGTTTGTAAATAAATAGCCCAGTCTCTCTCTCTCTCTCTCTCTCTCTCTCTCTCTCTCTCTCTCTCTCTCTCTCTCTCTCTCTCTCTCAATATTTTAGTTTGTAAATAAATAGCCCAGTCTCTCTCTCTCTCTCTCTCTCTCTCTCTCTCTCTGCGTGTGTTTCTAAATTGAAACAAGAGGGCTCGCACCTGAAAACCTGAAGAAATTGCGAAAATACGAAAATCATTTGTATTTCGAAAGTTTTTATCTATCAATATTTGATAATTAATTTCAGAGTATCGGAATAAATTTTAATTTCCATCGCCACAGCCTTTATATCAAAGCGTAATTCCATCACTCAGCCAAAGTATTCCTGACGACGCTCGATAACCTCCTTCTCGAGGAAATGATGAGTCCTTTAGAAGACAACGGAAATGGAATGGAGGGAAGCAAATACAGTTTTCCTGAGGATCAATTTGTCCAGAAAGATCCTGTCTTCGCTCCTTTGGACACCATTACAGGGATTATTTACTCACTATAAACGTGAAGTAACATGCTCAAGTACCGCATTTAGTAGTGGCAAGTCATGCATAACCTGAATGAAAGAGCAGAAGATTCTTCACTGGAAAGAAAACGCTGAAGCTGCAAGACTTTCCGGAGAATCCTACAGCCAAGACTTTCCGAAGAATCCTGCAGCCAAGACTTCCCGAAGAATACTGCAGCCAAGACTTCCCGAAAAATCCTGCAGCCAAGACTTCCCGGAGAATCCTGAAGCCACAAACCATTTTAGCTGTTGCGGGATTGAAACCGTTCCAGATGAAGTAGACCTATGGATCAAGTGTAAAAAATTGTGAGGGGGAATTGCGAGAAAGCCTCTCATTCTAAACTGCGCTGCACAAGCAAGACCCAATTTGAACATCAACCCCTTCCCAACTGTGGAATCTTGAACTCCATCGGAGACTGAAGAGAAAAATCATGGACGGCCTGGACGGGGGTTGCAGAAACTTCTTCACTGAGGAGAAAACATTCGAGCTTCGAGACTGTCATACGAGAGACGCCATTCCAAAGAGAATCGAACCGGAGATAGCCGCAGATCCGGACATAAACTTATGGCGCGGCTAGCAAGCCTCCCAATTCATTCTGCTTTGAACACGAGAGGCATTCCTGAAGAATCGATTTCTTTTCCGTTGCAAGAATGAAAAAGTGATTCAAAATGCTTGACACCAAATAAATGGATGTATGTAATTGTAGTTTTCTTATCCTAAAAACTAACTGGAGCTCAGTATGTCCGGAGGGATTTTTGGATATTGTCTACTATTTTGTATATATATATATATATATATATATATATATATATATATATATATATATATATATATATATATATATATATATATATATATATAATCGATATTTCAAATATAAATTAGGAAGATAGAATCAAAAATCGTTCGTCAGATCCCAGATGCCTTCGGGATCCAGTTTCGGTGTGAAGACATCCAGGAGACTTCAGTGAGAAATCCGGTCAGATCGCTGTACTTTTCTCATCCTAAAAACCTGCAGGAGTTCACTGTGTCCGAAGAGATTTTGTCTTTGATATTTGGACCCCATTAAGATATTGTCTACTCTTGTGTGTGTATAATATATATATATATATATATATATATATATATATATATATATATATATATATATATATATATATATATATATATATATATATATATATATATATGCTCTATATTTCAAACACAAATTAGGAAAATAAAATAAAAAATCTTTCGTCAAATGACAGATGTCGCTGGGATCCAGTTTCGTTGTAAAGACATTCAGAAGACTTCAGTGAAGACTCCGTTTTTTAAAACTAAAGGTGGTGATGGGCAGAAAGAAGTTAGATTGAATATGGAGAGTTTTAAGGGTAATTGTTATTGTGGTGACGGTTTGGATGCTAAAATTGTTTCTGAATTGGAACAAACTCCTAAGGATCTTATTGGAGCTTCACAAGGTAAGCTTTTATGTTGTTACTATTGTTCCGTCTTAGATTCCGGAACATTTATTTCACAAGCAAGAGGAATGTCTGAGAATGAATCACGATCTTATAAGGCCCAAAAGGAAGGACTCGTTATAGATTTGTTGGAGGATCTTATTGGAGCTTCACAAGGTAAGCTTTTATGTTGTTACTATTGTTCCGTCTTAGATTCCGGAACATTTATTTCACATGCAACAGGAATGTCTGAGAATGAATCACGATCTTATAAGGCCCAAAACGAAGGACTCGTTATAGAGTTGGTGGATGAGACAAAACTCTATAATAGAAACAAGACTGTTGTAGAAGGTTTAATTGAAAAATACGAATCTATTATGGAAAGCCATGAAGAAATAAGGAGGAAGGAGAGAATTGCTATACAAGGAAAAAAAGGTAAAGTAAAACAAAGGGGTCAAGAATTCGAGGAAAACGTTAATGTTGTCGGACATCAAACTAATATGAAGAAAGTTGATATTGAAGAATATGCAGCAATGCGAGAAATTCTGATAAGAGATGCTAAAGACTCACCCTTAGCTAGAATATGGGAAATACTGGAATACGATAGGTCACACGTGACAGGAATAGTTGAAGAGCTCGTTAAAAAGTATGAAAATATGATAGAGAGAGAAAAGGGAACATGGAAGAAGAAAACAAACCCAGTAAAAGTTCAAAAAGGACAAGTGAAAGAACTTATAAGCCATTTTGAGGGAACAGGAAATACTGAAGTGAATATCAAACTAATGGGTGAGGAAGAATATGTGGTACCAAGAGAAATTCTAAGAAGAGGTGCTAAGGACTTAGCCTTAGCTAGAATACGGGAAATACTGGAATACGAGAGGTCACACGAGACAGGAATAGTTGAAGAGCTCGTTCGAAAGTATGAAAATATGATAGAGAGAGAAAAGGGAACATGGAAGAAGAAAAGAAACCCAGTAGAAGTTCAAAAAGGACAAGTGAAAGAACTTATAAGCCATTTTGAGGGAACAGGAAATACTGAAGTGAATATCAAACTAATGGGTGAGGAAGAATATGTGGTACCAAGAGAAATTCTAAGAAGAGGTGCTAAGGACTCAGCCTTAGCTAGAATACGGGAAATACTGGAATACGAGAGGTCACACGTGACAGGAATAGTTGAAGAGCTCGTTCAAAAGTATGAAAATATGATAGAGAGAGAAAGGGTAATATGGAAGAAGAAAACAAACCCAGTAGAAGTTCAAAAAGGACAAGTGAAAGAACTTATAAGCCATTTTGAGGGAACAGGAAATACTGAAGTCAATATCAAACTAATGGGTGAGGAAGAATATGTGGTACCAAGAGAAATTCTAAGAAGAGGTGCTAAGGACTCAGCCTTAGCTAGAATACGGGAAATACTTGAATACGAGAGGTCACACGAGACAGGAATGGTTGAAGAGCTCGTTCAAAAGTATGAAAATATGATAGAGAGAGAAAAGGGAATATGGAAGAAGAAAACAAACCCAGTAGAAGTTCAAAAAGGACAAGTGAAAGAACTTATAAGCCATTTTGAGGGAACAGGAAATACTGAAGTGAATATCAAACTAATGGGTGAGGAAGAATATGTGGTACCAAGAGAAATTCTAAGAAGAGGTGCTAAGGACTCAGCCTTAGCTAGAATACGGGAAATACTGGAATACGAAAGGTCACACAAGACAGGAATAGTTGAAGAGCTCGTTCGAAAGTATGAAAATATGATAGAGAGAGAAAGGGTAATATGGAAGAAGAAAACAAACCCAGTAGAAGTTCAAAAAGGACAAGTGAAAGAACTTATAAGCCATTTAGAGGGAACAGGAAATACTGAAGTGAATATCAAACTAATGGGTGAGGAAGAATATGTGGTACCAAGAGAAATTCTAAGAAGAGGTGCTAAGGACTCAGCCTTAGCTAGAATACGGGAAATACTTGAATACGAGAGGTCACACGAGACAAGAATAGTTGAAGAGCTCGTTCAAAAGTATGAAAATATGATAGAGAGAGAAAAGGGAATATGGAAGAAGAAAACAAACCCAGTAGAAGTTCAAAAAGGACAAGTGAAAGAACTTATAAGCCATTTTGAGGGAACAGGAAATACTGAAGTGAATATCAAACTAATGGGTGAGGAAGAATATGTGGTACCAAGAGAAATTCTAAGAAGAGGTGCTAAGGACTCAGCCTTAGCTAGAATACGGGAAATACTGGAATACGAGAGGTCACACGAGACAGGAATAGTTGAAGAGCTCGTTCAAAAGTATGAAAATATGATAGAGAGAGAAAAGGGAATATGGAAGAAGAAAACAAACCCAGTAGAAGTTCAAAAAGGATAAGTGAAAGAACTTATAAGCCATTTTGAGGGAACAGGAAATACTGAAGTGAATATCAAACTAATGGGTGAGGAAGAATATGTGGTACCAAGAGAAATTCTAAGAAGAGGTGCTAAGGACTCAGCCTTAGCTAGAATACGGGAAATACTGGAATACGAGAGGTCACACGTGACAGGAATAGTTGAAGAGCTCGTTCAAAAGTATGAAAATACGATAGAGAGAGAAAAGGGAATATGGAAGAAGAAAACAAACCCAGTAGAAGTTCAAAAAGGACAAGTGAAAGAACTTATAAGCCATTTTGAGGGAACAAGAAATACTGAAGTGAATATCAATCTAATGGGTGAGGAAGAATATGTGGTACCAAGAGAAATTCTAAGAAAAGGTGCTAAGGATTCAGCCTTAGCTAGAATACGGGAAATACTGGAATACGAGAGGTCACACGAGACAGGAATAGTTGAAGAGCTCGTTCAAAAGTATGAAAATATGATAGAGAGAGAAAAGGGAATATGGAAGAAGAAAACAAACCCAGTAGAAGTTCAAAAAGGACAAGTGAAAGAACTTATAAGCCCATTTGAGGGAACAGGAAATACTGAAGTGAATATCAAACTAATGGGTGAGGAAGAATATGTGGTACCAAGAGAAATTCTAAGAAGAGGTGCTAAGGACTCAGCCTTAGCTAGAATACGGGAAATACTGGAATACGAGAGGTCACACGAGACAGGAATAGTTGAAGAGCTCGTTCAAAGGTATGGAAATATGATAGAGAGAGAAAAGGGAATATGGAAGAAGAAAACAAACCCAGTAGAAGTTCAAAAAGGACAAGTGAAAGAACTTATAAGCCATTTTGAGGGAACAGGAAATACTGAAGTGAATATCAAACTAATGGGTGAGGAAGAATATGTGGTACCAAGAGAAATTCTAAGAAGAGGTGCTAAGGACTCAGCCTTAGCTAGAATACGGGAAATACTGGAATACGAGAGGTCACACGAGACAGGAATAGTTGAAGAGCTCGTTCAAAAGAATGAAAATATGATAGAGAGAGAAAAGGGAATATGGAAGAAGAAAACAAACCCAGTAGAAGTTCAAAAAGGACAAGTGAAAGAACTTATAAGCCATTTTGAGGGAACAGGAAATACTGAAGTGAATATCAAACTAATGGGTGAGGAAGAATATGTGGTACCAAGAGAAATTCTAAGAAGAGGTGCTAAGGACTCAGCCTTAGCTAGAATACATGAAATACTGGAATACGAGAGGTCACACGAGACAGGAATAGTTGAAGAGCTCGTTCAAAAGTATGAAAATATGATAGAGAGAGAAAAGGGAATATGGAAAAAGAAAACAAACGCAGTAGAAGTTCAAAAAGGACAAGTGAAAGAACTTATAAGCCATTTTGAGGGAAAAGGAAATACTGAAGTGAATATTAAACTAATGGGTGAGGAAGAATATGTGGTACCAAGAGAAATTGAGAAATACTAAGAAGAGGTGCTAAGGACTCAGCCTTAGCTAGAATACGGGAAATACTGGAATACGAGAGGTCACACGAGACCGGAATAGTTGAAGAGCTCGTTCGAAAGTATGAAAATATGATAGAGAGAGAAAGGGTAATATGGAAGAAGAAAACAAACCCAGTGGAAGTTCAAAAAGGACAAGTGAAAGAACTTATAAGCCATTTTGAGGGAACAGGAAATACTGAAGTGAATATCAAACTAATGGGTGAGGAAGAATATGTGGTACCAAGAGAAATTCTAAGAAGAGGTGCTAAGGACTCAGCCTTAGCTAGAATACGGGAAATACTGGAATACGAGAGGTCACACGAGACAGGAATAGTTGAAGAGCTCGTTCAAAAGAATGAAAATATGATAGAGAGAGAAAAGGGAATATGGAAGAAGAAAACAAACCCAGTAGAAGTTCAAAAAGGACAAGTGAAAGAACTTATAAGCCATTTTGAGGGAACAGGAAATACTGAAGTGAATATCAAACTAATGGGTGAGGAAGAATATGTGGTACCAAGAGAAATTCTAAGAAGAGGTGCTAAGGACTCAGCCTTAGCTAGAATACGGGAAATACTGGAATACGAGAGGTCACACAAGACAGGAATAGTTGAAGAGCTCGATCAAAAGTATGAAAATATGATAGAGAGAGAAAGGGTAATATGGAAGAAGAAAACAAACCCAGTGGAAGTTCAAAAAGGACAAGTGAAAGAACTTATAAGCCATTTTGAGGGAACAAGAAATACCGAAGTGAATATCAAACTAATGGGTGAGGAAGAATATGTGGTACCAAGAGAAATTCTAAGAAGAGGTGCCAAGGACTCAGCCTTAGCTAGAATACGGGAAATACTGGAATACGAGAGGTCACACGAGACAGGAATAGTTGAAGAGCTCGTTCAAAAGTATGAAAATATGATAGAGAGAGAAAAGGGAATATGGAAGAAGAAAACAAACCCAGTAGAAGTTCAAAAAGGAAAAGTGAAAGAACTTATAAGCCATTTTGAGGGAACAGGAAATACTGAAGTGAATATCAAACTAATGGGTGAGGAAGAATATGTGGTACCAAGAGAAATTCTAAGAAGAGGTGCCAAGGACTCAGCCTTAGCTAGAATACGGGAAATACTGGAATACGAAAGGTCACACAAGACAGGAATAGTTGAAGAGCTCGTTCGAAAGTATGAAAATATGATAGAGAGAGAAAGGGTAATATGGAAGAAGAAAACAAACCCAGTAGAAGTTCAAAAAGGACAAGTGAAAGAACTTATAAGCCATTTTGAGGGAACAAGAAATACCGAAGTGAATATCAAACTAATGGGTGAGGAAGAATATGTGGTACCAAGAGAAATTCTAAGAAGAGGTGCTAAGGACTCAGCCTTAGCTAGAATACGGGAAATACTGGAATACGAGAGGTCACACGAGACAGGAATAGTTGAAGAGCTCGTTCAAAAGTATGAAAATATGATAGAGAGAGAAAAGGGAATATGGAAGAAGAAAACAAACCCAGTAGAAGTTCAAAAAGGACAAGTGAAAGAACTTATAAGCCATTTTGAGGGAACAGGAAATACTGAAGTGAATATCAAACTAATGGGTGAGGAAGAATATGTGGTACCAAGAGAAATTCTAAGAAGAGGTGCTAAGGACTCAGCCTTAGCTAGAATACGGGAAATACTGGAATACGAGAGGTCACACGAGACAGGAATAGTTGAAGAGCTCGTTCAAAAGTATGAAAATATGATAGAGAGAGAAAGGGTAATATGGAAGAAGAAAACAAACCCAGTAGAAGTTCAAAAAGGACAAGTGAAAGAACTTATAAGCCATTTTGAGGGAACAGGAAATACTGAAGTGAATATCAAACTAATGGGTGAGGAAGAATATGTGGTACCAAGAGAAATTCTAAGAAGAAGTGCTAACGACTCAGCCTTAGCTAGAATACGGGAAATACTGGAATACGAGAGGTCACACGAGACAGGAATAGTTGAAGAGCTCGTTCAAAAGTATGAAAATATGATAGAGAGAGAAAAGGGAATATGGAAGAAGAAAACAAACCCAGTAGAAGTTCAAAAAGGACAAGTGAAAGAACTTATAAGCCATTTTGAGGGAACAGGAAATACTGAAGTGAATATCAAACTAATGGGTGAGGAAGAATATGTGGTACCAAGAGAAATTCTAAGAAGAGGTGCTAAGGACTCAGCCTTAGCTAAAATACATGAAATACTGGAATACGAGAGGTCACACGAGACAGGAATAGTTGAAGAGCTCGTTCAAAAGTATGAAAATATGATAGAGAGAGAAAAGGGAATATGGAAGAAGAAAACAAACCCAGTAGAAGTTCAAAAAGGACAAGTGAAAGAACTTATAAGCCATTTTGAGGGAAAAGGAAATACTGAAGTGAATATTAAACTAATGGGTGAGGAAGAATATGTGGTACCAAGAGAAATTGAGAAATTCTAAGAAGAGGTGCTAAGGACTCAGCCTTAGCTAGAATACGGGAAATACTGGAATACGAGAGGTCACACAAGACAGGAATAGTTGAAGAGCTCGATCAAAAGTATGAAAATATGATAGAGAGAGAAAGGGTAATATGGAAGAAGAAAACAAACCCAGTGGAAGTTCAAAAAGGACAAGTGAAAGAACTTATAAGCCATTTTGAGGGAACAAGAAATACCGAAGTGAATATCAAACTAATGGGTGAGGAAGAATATGTGGTACCAAGAGAAATTCTAAGAAGAGGTGCTAAGGACTCAGCCTTAGCTAGAATACGGGAAATACTGGAATACGAAAGGTCACACAAGACAGGAATAGTTGAAGAGCTCGTTCGAAAGTATGAAAATATGATAGAGAGAGAAAAGGGAATATGGAAGAAGAAAACAAACCCAGTAGAAGTTCAAAAAGGACAAGTGAAAGAACTTATAAGCCATTTTGAGGGAACAGGAAATACTGAAGTGAATATCAAACTAATGGGTGAGGAAGAATATGTGGTACCAAGAGAAATTCTAAGAAGAGGTGCCAAGGACTCAGCCTTAGCTAGAATACGGGAAATACTGGAATACGAAAGGTCACACAAGACAGGAATAGTTGAAGAGCTCGTTCGAAAGTATGAAAATATGATAGAGAGAGAAAAGGGAATATGGAAGAAGAAAACAAACCCAGTAGAAGTTCAAAAAGGACAAGTGAAAGAACTTATAAGCCATTTTGAGGGAACAAGAAATACCGAAGTGAATATCAAACTAATGGGTGAGGAAGAATATGTGGTACCAAGAGAAATTCTAAGAAGAGGTGCTAAGGACTCAGCCTTAGCTAGAATACGGGAAATACTGGAATACGAGAGGTCACACGAGACAGGAATAGTTGAAGAGCTCGTTCAAAAGTATGAAAATATGATAGAGAGAGAAAAGGGAATATGGAAGAAGAAAACAAACCCAGTAGAAGTTCAAAAAGGACAAGTGAAAGAACTTATAAGCCATTTTGAGGGAACAGGAAATACTGAAGTGAATATCAAACTAATGGGTGAGGAAGAATATGTGGTACCAAGAGAAATTCTAAGAAGAGGTGCTAAGGACTCAGCCTTAGCTAGAATACGGGAAATACTGGAATACGAGAGGTCACACGAGACAGGAATAGTTGAAGAGCTCGTTCAAAAGTATGAAAATATGATAGAGAGAGAAAGGGTAATATGGAAGAAGAAAACAAACCCAGTAGAAGTTCAAAAAGGACAAGTGAAAGAACTTATAAGCCATTTTGAGGGAACAGGAAATACTGAAGTGAATATCAAACTAATGGGTGAGGAAGAATATGTGGTACCAAGAGAAATTCTAAGAAGAAGTGCTAACGACTCAGCCTTAGCTAGAATACGGGAAATACTGGAATACGAGAGGTCACACGAGACAGGAATAGTTGAAGAGCTCGTTCAAAAGTATGAAAATATGATAGAGAGAGAAAAGGGAATATGGAAGAAGAAAACAAACCCAGTAGAAGTTCAAAAAGGACAAGTAAAAGAACTTATAAGCCATTTTGAGGGAACAGGAAATACTGAAGTGAATATCAAACTAATGGGTGAGGAAGAATATGTGGTACCAAGAGAAATTCTAAGAAGAAGTGCTAACGACTCAGCCGTAGCTAGAATACGGGAAATACTGGAATACGAGAGGTCACACGAGACAGGAATAGTTGAAGAGCTCGTTCAAAAGTATGAAAATATGATAGAGAGAGAAAAGGGAATATGGAAGAAGAAAACAAACCCAGTAGAAGTTCAAAAAGGACAAGTGAAAGAACTTATAAGCCATTTTGAGGGAAAAGGAAATACTGAAGTGAATATTAAACTAATGGGTGAGGAAGAATATGTGGTACCAAGAGAAATTGAGAAATTCTAAGAAGAGGTGCTAAGGACTCAGCCTTAGCTAGAATACGGGAAATACTGGAATACGAGAGGTCACACGAGACCGGAATAGTTGAAGAGCTCGTTCGAAAGTATGAAAATATGATAGAGAGAGAAAGGGTAATATGGAAGAAGAAAACAAACCCAGTAGAAGTTCAAAAAGGACAAGTGAAAGAACTTATAAGCCATTTTGAGGGAACAAGAAATACCGAAGTGAATATCAAACTAATGGGTGAGGAAGAATATGTGGTACCAAGAGAAATTCTAAGAAGAGGTGCTAAGGACTCAGCCTTAGCTAGAATACGGGAAATACTGGAATACGAGAGGTCACACAAGACAGGAATAGTTGAAGAGCTCGATCAAAAGTATGAAAATATGATAGAGAGAGAAAGGGTAATATGGAAGAAGAAAACAAACCCAGTGGAAGTTCAAAAAGGACAAGTGAAAGAACTTATAAGCCATTTTGAGGGAACAGGAAATACTGAAGTGAATATCAAACTAATGGGTGAGGAAGAATATGTGGTACCAAGAGAAATTCTAAGAAGAGGTGCCAAGGACTCAGCCTTAGCTAGAATACGGGAAATACTGGAATACGAAAGGTCACACAAGACAGGAATAGTTGAAGAGCTCGTTCGAAAGTATGAAAATATGATAGAGAGAGAAAGGGTAATATGGAAGAAGAAAACAAACCCAGTAGAAGTTCAAAAAGGACAAGTGAAAGAACTTATAAGCCATTTTGAGGGAACAGGAAATACTGAAGTGAATATCAAACTAATGGGTGAGGAAGAATATGTGGTACCAAGAGAAATTCTAAGAAGAGGTGCTAAGGACTCAGCCTTAGCTAGAATACGGGAAATACTGGAATATGAGAGGTCACACGAGACAGGAATAGTTGAAGAGCTCGTTCGAAAGTATGAAAATATGATAGAGAGAGAAAAGGGAATATGGAAGAAGAAAACAAACCCAGTAGAAGTTCAAAAAGGACAAGTGAAAGAACTTATAAGCCATTTTGAGGGAACAGGAAATACTGAAGTGAATATCAAACTAATGGGTGAGGAAGAATATGTGGTACCAAGAGAAATTCTAAGAAGAGGTGCTAAGGACTCAGCCTTAGCTAGAATACGGGAAATACTGGAATACGAGAGGTCACACGAGACAGGAATAGTTGAAGAGCTCGTTCGAAAGTATGAAAATATGATAGAGAGAGAAAAGGGAATATGGAAGAAGAAAACAAACCCAGTAGAAGTTCAAAAAGGACAAGTGAAAGAACTTATAAGCCATTTTGAGGGAACAGGAAATACTGAAGTGAATATCAAACTAATGGGTGAGGAAGAATATGTGGTACCAAGAGAAATTCTAAGAAGAGGTGCTAAGGACTCAGCTTTAGCTAGAATACGGGAAATACTGGAATACGAGAGGTCACACGAGACAGGAATATTTGAAGAGCTCGTTCGAAAGTATGAAAATATGATAGAGAGAGAAAAGGGAATATGGAAGAAGAAAACAAACCCAGTAGAAGTTAAAAAAGGACAAGTGAAAGAACTTATTAGCCATTTTGAGGGAACAGGAAATACTGAAGTGAATATCAAACTAATGGGTGAGGAAGAATATGTGGTACCAAGAGAAATTCTAAGAAGAGGTGCTAAGGACTCAGCCTTAGCTAGAATACGGGAAATACTGGAATACGAGAGGTCACACGAGACAGGAATAGTTGAAGAGCTCGTTCAAAAGTATGAAAATATGATAAGAGAGAGAAAAGGGAATATGGAAAAAGAAAACAAACCCAGTAGAAGTTAAAAAAGGACAAGTGAAAGAATTTGTAGAGCATTTTGAGGGAACAGGAAATACTGAAAATGTTATTAACATTAAACTAAAGGATGTAGAAGAATATGTGGTACTGAAAGAAATTCTAAGAAGAGATGCTAAGGAGGCAGCTTTATCTAGAATATAAGAAATAAACAGGTTATTCAATGTAAAGAGTAAAAATAAAGAGAATAAAATTATATTAAAATATCAAAATATATAAAAACTAAAAGATCCATAAAACATATAAACTAACTTCCCCTCCCCCACAAAAAAAAAACAAAAAATTCAAAATAATATATGGAACTAGATGTCTAGAAGAAGAAGAAGAAGAAGAAGAAGAAGAAGAAGAAGAAGAAGAAGAAGAAGAAGAAGAAGAAGAAGAGAATGGCAGCGTGGAAACAACAAAATGGTGACTGTTACCAATTTATTCTGGATAAGGAATATTCTACAGGATGGACTCAGCAGGGGGAAGAAGTCTGACTTTCTTTAGTATGCTTTGTTCCTTGATGAAGATTCACCTGTACTGTTTCTTTGTCAGTTGGACAAATGCAGAAGAAACAAGTCTGACTTCTAGTATGATGTGTTCTCTGAAGAAGATTCCCCAATACTTGATAGAAAATACAAAATATGTATAACTAGAACCGCCCCCCCCCCCCAAAAAAAAAAAAAAAAAGAAGAAGAAGAAGAAGAAGAAGAAGAAGAAGAAGAAGAAGAAGAAGAAGAAGAAGAAGAAGAAGAATGTAAAAAAACAACAAGAGGGCTACTGTTCCCAATCTATTCTGGACACCTAAGGAATATTCTACAAGATGGACTCAGTAGAGGGAAGAAGGGTGACTTGCAATGGTAAGCTATGATCCTACATGAAGATTCACCTGTAATATTTCTTTGCCAAGTGAACAAATGCAGAACAAGCAAGTCTGACTTCTTCTTGTATGCTGTGTTCTATGAAGAAGATTTCACAAAGCTGGAGAGAAAATAAAAAAAAAAATATAGAACTAGAAAATACAGAAGAAGAAGAAGAAGAAGAAAAATAGGAAGAAGAAGACGAGGAAAAAGAAGAAGATGGCAGCAGAGAAACAATAAAATGGCGATTGTTCCCAAACCAATCTGGACACCTAAGGGATATTCTACAAGATGGACTCCGCAGAGGAAAGAAGTCTGACTTGCTCAAGTATGCTTTGTTCCTTGATGAAGATTCACTTGAACTGTTTCTTTGTCAGATGAACACATGCAGAAGAAACAAGTCTGACTTCCTGTATGCTGTGTTCTAAGTAGGAGATTCCCAAAAGATGGCGACTGTTCCCAATTTACTCTGGATACAAAAGGGATATTCTACGAGATATACTCAGCAGAGGGAAGAAGTGTGACTCGCTCTAGTACGCTTTGTTCCTTGATGAAGATTCACCTGTACTGTTTCTTTGTCAGGTGAACAAATGCAGAAAAAGCAAGTCAGATTTCTTATTGTATGCTGTGTCGTATGTAGAAGATTCCCCATAGCTAGAGATAAATTTTTAAAAAAATATATAGAACTAGAAAATACAAAAGAAGAAGAGGAAGAAGAAGAAGAAGAAGAAGAAGAAGATGGCAGCAGATAAACAATAAAATGGCGACTGTTCCCAATCAATTGTGAACACCTAAGGGATATTCTACAAGATGTATTCAGCAGAGGGAAGAAGTCTGACTTGCTCAAGTATGCTTTGTTCCTTGATGAAGATTTACCTGTACAGTTTCATTGTCAGGTGAACAAATGCAGAAGAAACAAGTCTGACTTCCTGTATGCTGTGTTCTAAGTAGGAGATTCCCAAAAGATGGCGACTGTTCCCAATTTATTCTGGATACCTAAGGGATATTCTACAAGATGTACTCAGCAGAGGGAAGAAGTCTGACTTGCTCTAGTACGTTTTGTTCCTTGATGAAGATTCACCTGTACTGCTTCTTTGTCAGGTGAACAAATGCAGAAAAAGCAAGTCAGATTTCTTATTGTATGCTGTGTCCTATGTAGAAGATTTCCCAAAGCTAGAGAGAATTTACACAAAAAAATATAGAACTAGAAAATGTCCGTATCCGCCGTAACGACGCACCCCTACGCCGACCTCCTACGAGAATTTCCCGAGGTTTTCAAGCCCGAGCTCCGACACTCGCCAGGTTCCCCGTCCAAGCACGGGATCTACCACCACATCACAACGACAGGACCTCCTACTCACGGCAAATTCCGCCGCCTCCCGCCCCAGAAACTGAAGGATGCCAAACGCGCCTTCGAGGACATGGAACGCATGGGTATCTGTAAGAAAGCATCGAGCCCCTGGGCATCGCCCCTACACATGGTAAAACAGCCGGACGGGTCCTGGAGACTTTGCGGCGACTACAGGCGCCTCAACCTCATCACAACGCCCGATCACTACCCGCTACCCAACATGCAGGACCTAATGAACGCGTTGCACGGCGCGAAGTATTTTACCAAGATGGACCTCCTCATGTCTTACTTCCAGGTCCCCGTATTTCCAGAAGACATCCCGAAAACTGCCATTGTAACGCCGTTTGGATCCTACACCTTCGCATACTCAACCTTCGGTCTACGCAACGCCGGGGCGACTTTCCAACGACTAATGGATAGCATTCTGGTGACCTACCTTTCTGCGTCTGCTACGTCGACGATATCCTGATATTCTCGAAAACCAAGGAGGAAGACAGGAGGCACGATCGCACCGTCCTCAAACGCCTACAGGAGAACGGCCTGATCGTACGTTTCGACAAATACACGTTCAGTGTGGAAGGAGTGGATTTCCTTGGTCACCGCGTATCTTCGTGCGGGGTAAAACCCATGACAACCAAGGTCGACGCCATCAGAAAGTTCCCGATACCTACAACCATCCGCCAACTTCAGGAGTTCCTGGGGATGGTCAATTACTACAGGCGCTTCATCCCCAACATCGCACAAACCCTGTCACCCCTCGACAACGTCCTGAAAGGAAAGGCGAAAAAACTCGAGTGGGGTTTGCCCCAGTAACAGGCATTCGCCCGGACAAAGGATGCCCTCGCGAATGCCACCACCCTGGCTCATTTCGACGACAACGCACCCCTACGACTAACGACCGACGCCAACAACGTCGCCTGTGGGGCTGTGCTGGAGCAGCTCGTCGATGGTTCTCCTCGACTGCTGGCATTCTTCAGCAAGAAATTGAAACCCGCCGAAACAAGATACAGCACCTTCGATAGGGAACTCCTCGCCGTCTACCTCGCCGTCCGCCACTTCAGGCACATCTTGGAGGGCACTCCCTTCACAATCGTGACGGACCATCAACCCCTCGTACACGCTTTCACGAAATCGACTGATGCATGGTTCTCCCGACAACAACATCGTCTCGCAACAATCGCCGAATTCGGGTGCACCATACGTTACGTCCCAGGAAAGAAAAACCCAGTCGCGGACGCCGTTTCAAGGATTGAAATTGACGCAATCCACCTGGGAATCAACTACGCCAATCTCGCAACCGAACAACGCACCGACCGAGAAGCACAGGATCACCTGACGGGGCCATCCGCGCTCAAGATAAGTGCGATTCCCCTCGGACCAGCAGGAGTAACTATTCTTTGCAACACCAGCACCGGCCGCCCACGTCCCTGGATACCAGCTCCGTGCAGAAGGAAAATATTCGATATCATCCATGGACTTTCACACCCCTCAGGACGCACCACCGCTCGCCTTCTGTCTGAAAAGTTCGTCTGGCCAGGGATAAAAAAGGACGCCCGGGAATGGGCGAAGTCATGCATCAACTGCCAGTCAAGCAAAGTCAGCCGTCACACCGAATCGGGGGTAGGCGATTTCCTCCAGCTAAAAAGACGTTTCGGTCACATACACATAGACGTCGTGGGACCATTGCCCCCCTTCTGGATCTGCTCGCTACCTGCTTACGATCATCGATCGCTCCACGAGTGTTTGGAGGCATCGCCGATGACCGAAGCTACGACTCGAGCATGCGCCGAAGCCCTCCTGTCAAGCTGGGTGAGCAGGTTTGGCGTTCCTGACGACATCACGACAGACAGAGGCCCCACTTTCCTCTCAGAAGTATGGCTCGCTTTGGCGAACCTGATGGGGACGACGCTCCACAGCACCACGGCATACAACCCCGCAGCAAACGGCATGGTCGAAAGAACTCACCGCGCCCTCAAGGTGTCCCTGATGGCGAGCTGCACCGACGGGGACTGGAAATCACGACTTCCTTGGGTACTCCTCGGCCTTCGCACCGCCCCTCGCGCAGACGGCGTACCTTCGCCTGCCGAAAAAGTTTACGGGGAGGCACTCGCAGTTCCTGGTGAATTCTTTCCCTCATCAACCGACGACACGCAGTTGGATCACCTAAGGGACATCGCCAGGAAGTTCAGGCCATGTCTCAAAACTTACCAGGACAGAACCAAGCACTTCAAGCCAAAAAACCTGGATGACTGCGGGTACGTTTTCATCCGTGTCGACGCTCATCGACAACCACTAACTA
>NC_090748.1:84780108-84782608 GCF_036898095.1 Palaemon carinicauda | reverse complement strand
CTTTAGTTGGACCGTCCAGGATTCTGGTTGGACCAGTTGTCTTATGAAGGTTCTCATTGACGTCTTGACCATCTGAAAGGGGTAATCATAAAAATATTACTTTTGAGTGATGTAATATTATATTGGGACTTTACAAATGACCCTTTAGCTGTTATTCAAGATTGTAACCTGAATGGTCATTTAAGTGCTTTCAGATATTTTAGATTTTGTTCTTGACTACACATTAAGGAAATTAAATATTTTGAAATGTCTAAATGTGGTAGCATTTTTAAACTACCAAAATGTTTTCCAGATAGTACTCAAATTTATATAATAAATACACATATATGCATACACATTATATATATACAGTATATATATATATATATATATATATATATATATATATATTTATATATATACACAGTATATATGTATATAGTTATATAAATGTGTGTATATGTATGTGTATATATATATATACACATATATAATATATAAATGTGTATATATATGTGTATATATATATATATATATATATATATATATATATATATATATACACAGTATATATATATATATATATGTATTTATATATACACATATATAATATATAAGTGTATATATATATATATATATATATATATATATATATATACATATATACAGTATATATATATATATATATATATATATATATATATATATATATATATATATATATATATATATATATATATATATATATATATATACATATATACAGTATATATATATATATATATATATATATATATATATATATATATATATATATATATATATATATATATATGTATATATACATATATACAGTATATATATATATATATATATATATATATATATATATATATACATATATACAGTATATATATATATATATATATATATATATATATATATATATATATATATATATATATATATCTACGCCTTTTGACGCAAAGGGCCTCGGTTAGATGCGTCAGTCGTTTCTATCAATATTCTCCATATATATATATATATATATATATACACACACACACACATATATAGATATATATATATATATATATATATATATATATATATATATATATATATATATATATATATATATATATATATATATATATATATACATATACATACAAGTGTGTGTGTTGCCCAAATTATCTCATACATAAGCCAGTGAAAGCCTATTATAAAATGAGACGTTGAAAGACCATATTGGATTTTAAATTGAAGAATATTTTGTTAACTTATTTGAGAAAATTAATTTTCTACTTGACATACTGTACGTACATAAGATCTCATAAAATATTACTTTTGAGTGTTGTTATTTTATATATTGGGACTTTACAACTTGGAATTTCATAAGGATTCTGAACTTGTTATTTTTATTTTCCACTATACTTATTCCCACTGGGCAGATCCAAATTATAAGAGTTTTGTAAAAGATATATTTGTTATTCCTTATTAAAAGGAAATTGACAATGAAGCTCATATTTTGCGTGATCAATACTATTTTTTCATTATATGTCTTCGCTGAATTATTTACCTTGTTTATGTGTTTTATCACACGTCCATTATCTATTTGCTCTTCTTAAGAAAACTTTTAGCAGAAGTAGTAGAATTATCAATAAATATACCATGGGGTATATATTCGTTCTCTCGGTTCACAGTTTTAGTCATATACACTAGGAATGTAGCTTTCAATCAAAGAGGACTCGGAAAGACATCATAAATTTAGTTAAAAGACTTTATTTTTTTTTTTTTTAGTCAGACAATAGTAGAAAAGTATATACACGAGAGTGATTTCAACCGTTCGATCATTGAAAAGCATGTAGGTTAAACTTGAGAATGAATTTCAGGAGAAATAACTCATATTCGTCGTGAGGCAAACTCATCATTTTCTGACTCTTGATGGGTTCAAGTAATGCTAAATGTACTCTTGGGTATGTACCGAAGCTTTAACTTATTAAGACTGAAAGGGAAAATGAACAAATCGAGCTAGTGGATAAATCATTATCAGCAGTGTCTCCTTTGAAACCTACTTTTGTTTTTTCTTTTTTCAATTCCTGTTAATGTGATCTGTTTAGTCAAAATTGATAGATGAAACTTTACAATACCTTCGTTCCCAACACTCATTTAATTCATATTTCTGTCCGACCTCTTTTAACTTTTATTTTTTAATGCAAATTGTGAGGTTTTCCTCAGTTACACTAAGGCAATGAATGACCTCCCAAGACATTCATAAATCTCAATATATATCTAAAACTGACCGATGTCCAATCTATATATATATATATATATATATATATATATATATATATATATATATATATATATATATATATATATATACATACATATATATACATACATATATATACATATATATATATATATATATATATATATATATATATATATATATATATATATACATAATATATATACATACATATATATATATATATATATATATATATATATA
>NC_090748.1:84772608-84775108 GCF_036898095.1 Palaemon carinicauda | reverse complement strand
ATATATATATATATATATATATATATATATATGTATATATAATATACATATATGTATGCATATATATGTATGTATTATTCATATTTATGCATACACATGCGATATCCTTAACAGAGATCAACGCAAGATAAAAAAACACATTCACAATAATTTAATTGCTGGATCGTAGTCGCACCCCATTTGCAGCGAACCTTATACAAGTATCAGTCGCTTTATACACCTACACAAAATTGCTTATCCTCAGGGTGTTAAGCATATCTAAACACAGTTCACTATATATCCTCACTCTGTGCTACTTTGATATCATTCCCAATTAAGTCTTTTATGCATATACTCATACATTTCATTAACCTCCCTCTCTACTACATCCTGGCCAGTTCTGCAAGATAGAGCTTGATTCGTTGGGCTGGTTAATCGCCTCCCCCCCTCCTTTTAATAACAACAACAATCTACTACCTCTTAACACATCTGGATTATAAAAGCTTTTCCCTAACCTACTGTTATCCATTCTTTCCACATGACCGAACCACCCTTGAATACTCTAATCCATCCTCTCATGAAAACTAATCTAAATTTACTGTCTCCCATTTTCTCATCCATCAGTTCGTCTCTAATCAAATAAACTAAGCAACTAGTTCGTCTGAACACATTCAACAATTTTTCTGTGTTCCGTATTCAATGTACACATTACTTCTATAAAGAAGAATTAGCTCGACAATCCCACATATACACTTTCAATGTGCACTCTGTAACGAGTGCTACACTGGAAGCACATCTACACAGCTGCAGTGTAGGATTTCGGAGCACATGGGGAGATCGGTACGAACCAATATAATAACTAAAACACCAAATTCAGCCATTTATGACCACGCATTTAAATCTGGACATGCCATTTCTAAGGAAGATTTCAAAATTACAAACAGACATAGTAGCGTCAGCCAACTGAGAATTTTTAAGACAAACCCCAGCTTGAATGAGGGCTAGGTACACCTGTTCAGTTGCCGGTGACGGCCATTGATCCGTCTGGTCTGTGGGTTGCTGCTCTGGATGGGTGGTCATCGTCTCCAGCGGGTGACTAGGTATATTATAGTTATAGTTTATATACTTATGTGTAATAAGTCTTTTATATAGTTTTATGTTCCTCGATTGGTCTGATTTTAGAGCTAGTTGGGGAGTTCTTGGTAGTATATCTTCCTAATTATGTACTTAGGATGATTTTTATAAATTTTATTAATTTTACATAATGATAATTCCAGATAGGCTGAGGATGACATAAGTTATGCCGAGAGCTACAAAATAAAGATGATCATAGCAGCATTGACCATTTTATTTCTACTTAAATTGCGATTCCCGAGAGGAACCCAATTATCAACTGTATATATGTATATATATATATATATATATATATATTATATATATATATATATATATATATATATATATATATATATATATATATATATATATATTTATATATATATATATATATATATATATATATATATATATATATATATATATATATACACATTATATATATATATATATATATATATATATATATATATATATATATATATATATATATATATATATATATTTATATATATATATATATATATATATATATATATATATATATATATATATATATATATATATATATATACACATTATATGTATATATATATATATATATATATATATATATATATATATATATATGTATACATATGTGTGTGTGTGTATCTATCTATCTATCCATATATATATATATATATGTGTGTGTGTATAAATATACACACACAAACATAATATATATACCTATAAAAGCATATATATATATATGTATATATATGTGTATATATACATACATTATATATATATATATATATATATATATATATATATATATATATATATATATATATATATATATTATATACATATATATATATATATTATATAAATTATATTATATATATATATATTATATACATATATATGATATATATATTTATGAAAGAATATATATATATATATATATATATATATATATATATATATATATATATATATATATATATATATATATATATATTATATACATATACATATGCATATATATACACATATATACAGTATATATATTATATACATATATGTGATATATATATATATATATATATATATATATATATATATATATATATATATATATATATATATAATATATATATATATATTTATATATATATATATATATATACACATATATACATAACATATATATATATATATATATATATATATATATATATATATATATATATATATACATATATATATACATACATACATACATATATATATATACATACATACATACATACATATATATACATACGTAAATATATATATATATATATATATATATATATATATATATATATACATACATAATACATATATATATATACATATATATATACATATACAT
>NC_090748.1:84742429-84772108 GCF_036898095.1 Palaemon carinicauda | reverse complement strand
GCATTACTTGAACCCATCAAGAGTCCGAAAACGATGAGTTTGCCTCACGAACGTGAGTTATTTCTCCTGAAATTCATTCTCAAGTTTAACCTACATGCTTTTCAATGATCGAACGGTTGAAATCACTCTCGTGTATATACTTTTCTACTATTGTCTGACTAAAAAAAAAAAAAATAAAGTCTTTTAACTAAATTTATGATGTCTTTCCGAGTCCTCTTTGATTGAAAGCTACATTCCTCGTGTATATGACAAAAACTGTGAACCGAGAGAATGAATAATTATATAAGGACAGAATTTATCAATAATATATTCATTGATAATTGTACTACTTCTGCTAAAAGTTATCTTAACAAGAGCAAATAGATAATGGACGTGTGATAAAACACACAAAAAGGGTAAATAATTCAGCGAAGACATATAATGAAAAAATAGTATTGATCACGCAAAATATGAGCTTCATTGTCAATTTTCTTTTAATAAAGAATAACAAATATATCTTTTACAAAACTTTTATAATTTGGGTCTGCCCAGTGGGAATAAGTACAGAGGAAAATAAAAAGAAAGTTCAGAATCCTTATGAAATTCCAATTGGACTGAATGTCTTATGTACTTATGGCAAGTAAAAAATTAATCACTCAAATAAGTCAACAAAATATTCTTCAATTTAAAATCCAATATGGTCTTTCAACGTCTCATTTTATAATAGGCTTTCACTGGCTTATGTATGAGATAATTTGGGCAACACACACACGTGTATATATATATATATATATATATATATATATATATATATATATATATATATATATATTATATATATATATATATATATATGGAGAATATTGATTTTAAAGCTCAAGATAGAGACGACTGACGATATCTAACCGAGGCCCTTTGCGTCAAAAGGCATAGATGATTATATATATAAATATATATATATATATATATATATATATATATATATATATATATATATATATATATATAAAATAAATACATATACAGTATATATATTTATATATACATTTATACATTTTTATATATACATATATATTACATACACATACATATACACATTTATATACCTATATATACATATATACTGTGTATATATATATATATATATATATATATATATATATATATATATATATATATATATATATATGTATATATATATGTATATATATATGTGTATATATATACAGAACATGTATATATACATATATATATGTATATATATATGTATAATATATATATATATACATATATAATATATATATATATAAGTTACAGTCAATATCTAAATCTAGGCAATTTGTAAAGTGACTGAACTTTTTAGGCAATATGTAAATTGCCTGGTTCACCCAGTCAATTTACAAATCAGCTAAAAATAGCAGACAATTTATAAAGTGACTAATATTCTAATAGATTTTCTTGGCATATTGACTGAAATGAACCCCGGTATGGATATTCTGTCAGTTTACCTATTGAAACTCTGCGTGCTGTTGTCTGGGTAGTTTATTATTGTGCGCGTATGAACGAAATAGATGTTGAAGTAAAACTCTGATTCTTTTAAAATTACTGCTGCTTAGAATTTAATACTAGAGTCTGATAGAGGAACTCAAACTAACATCATCTGCAAAAAGATAAATTGAATCGGTAGTATTACATCCTCGGAAATTATGATGTTCTTTAGTGTGTTGACGTTGAAAAGACGAAATGATAAAAGTCATGAACCTGTTTATTTTGTGCTAATTGATGATAAGTTGGACACCAGAAAACTTATTCATATTAATATGGGACATGGTGGAAGAGATAAAATAGTCATTGCTTTATTAAGATATGCAAATGTTATTCGAGATACTGTAGGACTGTTCAAATCTTTGTGTTCAGTGTCAAAAGAAACGGAAAAGATTTACAACCAAGTTTGTCAAATCAGGTGGATCTTGTTGACATACAGTCTTGAATGAAAGGTAAATATAAGTGGATAATGCTGTATCAAGATCACCTAAAAAAAAGTCTTGCTTATATTGTCCCTTAATTTCCACAAGGGCCGCTGATGATGCATTTCAACAAATGGACATATTTTTAATGTTTGGGCCATCTCAAATTCTTGAAAGCAATAATGGTAGTAAAATTATAACATTTGACATTTCGGAGCTTAAACTTCTTTAGCCAGACTTGTTAATGTTTCATGGTAAACCAATGCATATTCAGTGTCTTGGATCAGTTGAAGTCCTTAATTGTGATAAAAAAAACACAAGCTAACTTCATAGGTAATAATGAATGATTAAGTGAGTGGCCCATAAGACTCGAAAGTTTGTTAATACCAATACAAAGCAATCTTTGGTGTTGAGGCCAGAGTAGGTCTACGCTCAACTAAACTTCCAGAGGAAGTTTTGAAGACAATGGTTACTGAAGATGATTTACTTGGAACTTTGAAGATGATTTACTTGGAACTTACACTTTTCCCTCGGACTCTAAATTGATTGTCTCATTTTGTTGTGACCTTTTATTATTTCATGGTTCTATTATCACATTATATTGTCAAGTAGGTACCATTTTCACATTTCATTGTCACGAAGATTTTAGAAATAAAATTTTCCTCAATTATAATGTTTGTTTGCTTATATCTTCCCGATAGTAGTCAATATGCCAAGAAAATATACTATGATTTTAGTCACTTTATAAATTGCCTGCAAATTTTAGCTGATTTGTAAATTGACTGGGTGAAGCAGGCTATTCACATATTCCCCGAAAAGTTCAGTCACTTTACAAAATATCTGGCTTTTGATATTAACTCTAGTATTAAATTTTAAGCAGCAGTAATTTTAAAAGAATCAGAGTTTTACTTCACCATCTATTTCTGGTAAAAGAAAAAAAATGCTTCCTCAGTACACGCCATACTTTGTGTGTAAGTACTAGTCTTTCATAAACGCACAATAATAAACTACCCAGACGACAGCACACAAAGTTTCAATAGGTAAACTGACAGAATATCCATACCGGGGTTCATTTCAGTCAATATGCCAAGAAAATCTATTAGAATATTAGTCACTTTATAAATTGTCTGCTATTTTTAGCTGATTTGTAAATTGACTGGGTGAACCAGGCAATTTACATATTGCCTAAAAAGTTCAGTCACTTTACAAATTGCCTGGATTTAGATATTGACTAATACAGTATATATATATATATATATATATATATATATATATATATATATATATATATATATATATATATATATATATATAATATACATAATGTGTGTATGCATATATGTGTATTAATTAATTTATTATATAAATTTGAGTACTACCTGGAAAACATTTTGGTAGTTTGAAAATGCAACCACATTTAGACATTTCAAAATATTTAATTTTCTTAATGTGTAGTCAAGAACAAAATCAAAAATATCTGAAAGCACTTAAATGACCATTGAGGTTAAAATCTTAAATGTCAGCTAAAGGGTCATTTGTAAAGTCCCAATATAATATTACAACGCTCAAAAGTAACATTTCTATGATTACCCCTTTCAGATGATCAAGACGTCAATGAGAACCTTCTTCATAAGACAACTGGTCCAACCAGAATCCGGGACGGTCCAACTAGAGACAGCGTCCTCGGCTGACGGGGAAGAGTCACCTACTACCAGAGTTGCCGGAATGTTCTACAACTAATAATACTCTTCTACGCCGTAGTCAAGTTGCTAAGGAAAAGAAACTATATTAGTTACGGCGAAGAGATAGCAAACAATATTGTGATGTTTGAATATATTTATTTTTAAGAACAAACTCATACTATATACGTATGTAGTCTACATACACATATTATATGTATGTATTTATGAAGTCATAATACTCGTGTTCATATATATATATATATATATATATATATATATATATATATATATATATATATATATATATATATATATATATATATATATATATGGAATCATTAGCCATCGCTGGTCCACAGCAGGACAAAGAACTCAGACGAGTCCTTCCACTCGCATTTTTTTTGTCTTACTGTGCCAATCTACACCCGCTAACTTTCTTAGTTTGTCAATCAATCGTCCTCTCTTAGTTTCCTTGTTTCGTTCTTAATGCCCATCTTCTGTATTATCTGTCATTCTCATTATATGACCTGTCCATTTCTTTTTACTATATGTTAGAATATCCATGATGCTCCTGTTCTCTCTCTCTATGTTATTCTTATCATTATTCCTTCCTTTGTTCTTTGAGTTGTATCTAGCTTATTTCCAAGGGTTTTAATAAGGCTCTAAGTTTCTGATACACAATTTAATCTGGTAGGGCCATCATATTAAATAATTTTTTCTTTTGAAAAAAATATGCATGTATATCTGTGAATATATGTTTTTGCGAGTAATATATATATATATATATATATATATATATATATATATATATATATATATATATATATATATATATATATATATATATATATATAAATATATATATATATATATATATATAAATATATATATATATATATATATATATATATATATATATATGTGTATATATATACACAGTATATATATATATATATATATATATATATATATATATATATATATATATATATATATATATATATATGCAGTATATATATGTATATGTATATATATAGTATATATATATAGTATATATATGTATGTATATATATGTATATAAATATATGTATATATGTATATATATGTATGTATATATGTATATATATGTATATACATATATACTATATATATATATATATATATATATATATATATATATATATATATATATATGTATAATATATAGTATATATGATATATATAGATATAGATATATAGATATATATATGGGTATAAAGTATATGTATATATACTTATATATTTTTTCGCATATATATATATATATATATGTGTGTCTATATATTTGTTTATATGTATATATATTCATACACATGTATATATATGCGTGTGTGTTTATAAATATATATATATATATATATATATATACATACATATACCAAAGGCACTTCCCCCAATTTTGGGGGGTAGCCGACATCAACAATGAAACAAAACAAAAAGGGGACCTCTACTCTCTACGTTCCTCCAGCCTAACCAGGGACTCAGCCGAGTTCAGCTGGTAGGGTACCACAGCCCAACCTCCCACATTATCCACCACAGATGAAGCTTCATAATGCTGAATCCCCTACTGCTGCTACCTCCACGGTCATATAAGGCACCGAAGGAAGCAGCAAGGCCTACCGGAACTGCGTCACAATCGCTCGCCATTCATTCCTATTTCTAGCACGCTCTCTTGCCTCTCTCACATCTATACTCCTATCACCCAGAGCTTTCTTCACACCATCCATCCACCCAAACCTTGGCCTTCCTCTTGTACTTCTCCCATCAACTCTTGCATTCATCACCTTCTTTAGCAGACAGCCATTTTCCATTCTCTCAACATGGCCAAACCACCTCAACACATTCATATCCACTCTAGCCGATAACTCATTTCTTACACCCTTTCTCACCCCTCACCACTTCGATCCTAACCTTATCTACTCGAGATACACCAGCCATACTCCTTAGACACTTCATCTCAAACACATTCAATTTCTGTCTCTCCATCACTTTCATTCCCCACAACTCCGATCCATACATTACAGTTGGTACAATCACTTTCTCATATAGAACTCTCTTTACATTCATGCCCAACCCTCTATTTTTTACTACTCCCTTAACTGCCCCCAACACTTTGCAACCTTCATTCACTCTCTGACGTACATCTGCTTCCACTCCACCATTTGCTGCAACAACAGACCCCAAGTACTTAAACTGATCCACCTCCTCAAGTAGCTCTCCATCCAACATGACATTCAACCTTGCACCACCTTCCCTTCTCGTACATCTCATAACCTTACTCTTACCCACATTAACTCTCAACTTCCTTCTCTCACACACCCTTCCAAATTCTCACTAGTCGGTCAAGCTTCTCTTCTGTGTCTGCTACCAGTACAGTATCATCAGCAAACAACAACTGATTTACCTCCCATTCATGATCATTCTCACCTACCAGTTTTAATCCTCGCCCAAGCACTCGAACACTCACCTCTCTCACCACTCCATCAACACACAAGTTAAACAACCACGGCGATATCACACATCCCTGTCTCAGCCCCACTCTCACCGGAAACCAATCGCTCACTTCATTTCCTATTCTAACACATGGTTTACTACCTTTTTAGAAACTTTTCACTGCTTGCAACAACCTTCCACCAACTCCATATAACGTCATCACATTCCACATTGCTTCCCTATCAACTCTATCATATGCTTTCTCCAGATCCATAAATGCAACATACACCTCCTTACCTTTTGCTAAATATTTCTCGCATATCTGGCTAACTGTAAAAATCTGATTCATACAACCCTTACCTCTTCTAAAACCACCCTGTACCTCCAAGATTGCATTCTCTGTTTTATCCTTAATCCTATTAATCATTACTCTACCATACACTTTTCCAACTACACTCAACAAACTAATACCTCTTGAATTACAACACTCGTGCACATCTCCCTTACCCTTATATAGTGATACAATACATGCACAAACCCAATCTACTGGTACCATTGACAACACAAAACACATATTAAACAATCTCACCAACCATTCAAGTACAGTCACACCCCCTTCCTTCAACATCTCAGCTTTCACACCATCCATACCAGATGCTTTTCCTACTCGCGTTTCATCTAGTGCTCTCCTCACTTCCTCTATTGTAATCTCTCTCTCATTCTCATCTCCCATCATTGGCACCTCAACACCTGGAACAGCAATTATATCTGCCTTCCTATTATCCTCAACATTCAGCAAACTTTCAAAATATTCCGCCCACCTTTTCCTTGCCTCCTCTCCTTTTAACAACCTTCTATTTCCATCTTTCACTGTCTCTTCAATTCTTGCGCCAGCCTTCCTTACTCTCTTCACTTCTTTCCAAAACTTCTTCTTATTCTCTTCATATGACTGACCCAGTCCCTGACCCCACCTCAGGTCAGCTGCCCTCTTTGCCTCACGTACCTTGCGCTTTACTTCCACATTTTTCTCTCTATATTTTTCATACTTTTCATACTATTACTCTGCAGCCATTCTTCAAAAGCCCTCTTTTTCTCTTCCACTTTTACCTACACTCCTTCATTCCACCATTCACTGCCCTTCCTCATGCTGCCTCCAACAACCTTCTTGCCACATACATCACTTGCAATCCCAACAAAATTTTCTTTTGCTAACTTCCACTCCTCTGAATTACCAGTTTCTCTTATTCTCACCTCGTCATATGCCATTTTCAACCTTTCCTGATATTTACTTTTTACCCCCGGTTTTATTAGCTCTTCAACCCTCACTAGCTCCCTTTTACATCCACCTACTCTATTCCCCCACTCTTTTGCTACAACTAAATTTCCTTCCACCAAAAAAATGATCAGACATACCGTTAACCATACCCCTAAACAAGTGCACGTCTTTCAATCTTCCAAACATTCTTTTAGTTATCAACACATAATCCATTAATGCCCTTTCTACTACTCTTCCATTTGCCACTCTTACCCATGTATACTTATTTTTATCTTTCTTTTTAAAAAAGCTAACACTTATTACCATCTCTTGTTCAACACACACATCTACCAGTCTCTCACCACTCTCATTTTCACCTGGTACGCCATACTTCCCAATGATACCTTCTACCTCTCCAGCGCCCACTCTAGCATTTAAGTCACCCATGACAACTACATAATTCTTTCTACCCAGTCCTTCTACACACCTAGTTAATTTATTCCAGAACTCATTCCGCTCTTCTTCACTTTTCTCACTACCTGGCCCATACGCACTGACAAACGCCCAACATTCCCTACCCAACCTAACCCTTACCCATATTAACCTAGATGATATCTCCTTCCATTCCACTACTTTACCTGTCATCCATTCACTCAGCAATAAAGCCACACCCTCTCTCGCTCTTCCCCTTTCAATCCCAGACACTCTACCAGATATTTCACCAAACATCACTTCACCCTTTCCTTTCATCTTTGTCTCACACAAGGCCAATACATCCATCCTTCTACTTCTAAACATACTTCCAATCTCACATCTTTTACTCTCTATCGTACTACATTCACGCACATTCAAACACCCCAAAACTAGCGTATGGGGAGCAGTCACTCTCCCCCCCAGCTCCATCTCTTTGATGATGTCTCACAGGATTTTTACTATATATATATATATATATATATACATATGTATGTATATTTATTCACAGACACATATATGTATATATATATATTTATATATATATATATATATATATGTATATATGTATTTATATATGTATATATGTATTTATATAATATATATATATATATATATATATATTTGTATATATATATGTATATATATATATATATATATATATATATTTATATATATACATATATATATAATATATATATAATATATATTTACATAATATATATACATATTCATATATATGTATATATATTTTATATATATATACCTATATATTTATATATATATATATATATATATATGTATATGTGTGTGTGTATGTATATATATATATATATATATATATGTATATATATATTTATATACATATATATGTATATATATTTATATATATAATATATATATATATATATATATTTGTATACATAAATATATATGTATATATATATATGTATATATATGTATATATATATTTGTATATTTTATATATATATATATATATATATATTTATATATATATGTATAATATGTATATATATATATATATATATATATATATATATATATATATATATGTATATATATATTTATAATAATGTTATGCTTTGAAAGGCCACAACTCTTGAATGATAATGAATTTGAATTAGAACTAATAAAAAAATATCGAGATCATTATTATTATTATTATTACCACCAGCGGACCTTCCCCCCCCCCCCCCAAAAAAAAAAAAGTTCTCGAATTAAATTATTAAATGCTCCTTGTCGTGATCTGTTTGCAAAAAGAGGATGAACCCAATATTTTGCTTTTTTTTTTTTTTTTTTTTTTTTTGTTTCGTGCGCAATAAATAGGCAATCACCACTTTCTTCGTCAATGTTTTCATATTTTTGATAGATGGCACTGCAACACAACCTCATTCAAGCGTAGTCAGGAGCACTCTGACCAAAAGGCAGAGGCTGCGAAAAACAGAAGCAGCGTTTTGCAGCCTAGTGGGAACAGCACGGGCAGAGGCTCCGAAAAACAGAAGCAGCGTTTTGCAGCCTAGTGGGAACAGCACGGGCAGAGGCTGCGAAAAACAGAAGCAGCGTTTTGCAGCCTAGTGGGAACAGCACGGGCAGAGGCTGCGAAAAACAGAAGCAGCGTTTTGCAGCCTAGTGGGAACAGCACGGGCAGAGGCTCCGAAAAACAGAAGCAGCGTTTTGCAGCCTAGTGGAAACGTAGCATAAGAGTCTGTTCAGGCGGGCCTTGATGTGTGAAAATAATTTCTTTCCAGTTTATGTTTTGCTCTGTATAATTTCAGTTATTCGCTAGCATTTGCATTCAGGCTTAATAGCTTTCAGATCACTATTATAACACTTTCCAAAGATATAAGTCTTCAGGTTTTTCTTGAAAGCTGCCACATTTTAGTTATTTTTTACATCAAGTGGAAGGTTGTTGAAGAGTTTTATCCTTCTGTACGCCCTTGGGTATTTTTATAGATTCCCGTGTATCCATAAAATTGAGGATGATAAGAGAAACAATGAAACTGGTACTCTTATTATAATTTTATTATTCAGTGTCAATGCCAATTACGTCATGCATTGCGTAGAATTGGCTATGCTCCTGGATCCACTATACCCCCTGAAAAGAAAAAATGTTCCACTGGGGGTACATGTACCCCAGGTTGGGAACCTCTGCTGTATGTGGCCTCATTCCGATGATATTAGCCTTGTTTTCCTAGTTTATGTAAGCTTTAGAAATAATTTTGATATTTAACAAACGTCATGAGAAGTGGCAGGCAACATTTCTGTAATGAGACGCTTATATTTGTACTTTCAATGCTACAGAAGTAGCAGAGTACATTTTGCTTATGATATGTTGTGTATCATTTTCCAATATATAATTACTGTTATCATAGTTCGATATTTAACAATTAGTCAATAATTGATGTTTGAAGAGAAAGAATGAGTTTTTCATTCTTGCATGCTATCTTTGTAAACAGAAGGTTTAATACTAATAGTCAGGCCTTCTCCATCGTGAGGCTCAATACTACACAGTATTCAAGAAGTTTTATTCCAGTTGTTCCCAAGTTGTGGAATGATCTTCCTAATCGGGTAGTTGAATCGGTGGAACTACAAATGTTCAAAGTTGCAGCAAATGTTATTATGTTGAGCAGGTTGACATAAGTTTTTATACATTATATATGAAAGATCTATTTTAATGTTGTTACTGTTCTTAATTTATTTTATTTCGATTGCTCATTGCTTATATACTATAGTTTATTTATTTCCTTATTTCCATTTCTTACTGGGATATTTTTCTCTTTTGAAGCCCTTAGACTATAATTATAGCATCCTGCTTTTCCAAATAGTGAGGTGGCATGTCTAGTAATAATAATGATAATAATAATAATAATATTAATGATAATAATAAGCTACAACCCTAGTTGGAAAAACTGGATGCTATATGCCCAAGGGCACCAACTGATAAAAATAGCCCAGTTAAGAAAGGAAAAAAGGAAATAAATAAACTACTAAAGAAGTAATGAACAGAGATTGAACATGACGAAATTACTTATAATGCTCGTTTCCGACTCAAATAGTCACCATAAGTCCTACAATCTAAAATGGCCAAACTATGGCTTAACTAGCAATTGACTGTACTAGCATTCCACGAGAAGCCCTCCGCACAAGTTTGTAAATACCTTTTCCGAAGGGAAAGATGACAATAGATTTAGTTGTTTAAGGTCTTCCGTGGTTACTGTGTACTGTAGTGAGTTTCTTTTAGAAATTGGGGTTAAACCAAAGCCTGAGTTATTCTATCGTTATTCGTTCTTATCACCATCAGTTCGTGAAGAATTTAGACAGAAGTTGGTGAGTAAATTGTCAATTTTACCTTAAGTGTTTCAATTAAAACTCTTTATGATAATTAAGATTTGAAGGTAATCAAAAGAACAGTATCAGTGTGTATATTATCTTTAATGTGAAGGTGCTTTGAGTGAACAAAAAGGCAAGTGTGTGTTGGGGGAAGGGGGCCAGTTGACGGGTCATCTAATTTACATAGCGTTAGGAAACCCATATACACGGTGAGCATTGTTTACCGAATCATACTTATTGTGTATCGAGATGCAAAGAGGAAACCTTAGAACTCTAGATATGGTAAGTAATAAGGGAAGTTTAGTATACAAAGGTGCACGTTTTTCATTTTTGTGATAAATGTGAAGATTAAAAGTATTCTTATTGTTACTTTGCAAAAATTTATCATCCTTGCGTCAGCAGGTTTCTAAAACCTTTATAGTAAGGAGCCTATGTTTTGTTAAATTGTGTATATACATGTGTGTATAAATATGTACGATTATGTATATGTATATATATGTATACATATATGTATTTGTGTATACATGTGTATAAATATAAATTTTGTATGTATATATGTGCATATATGTGTATATAACTGTTTAAATAATTATATATTTATGTATATATATAAATATAAATATACATATACATATGCATATATATACACATGTATATATATATATATATATATATATATATATATATATATATATATATATATTATATATATATATATATATACATAGGTATATAAAAACATAGGTATTTATATATACATGTATATATACATATGTATATATATATATATATATATATATATATATATATATGCATATGTATGTATATATACATATGTATGTATATATATGTATATATATATGTATATACATATATACATATGCATATATATACATGTATATATACATACATATATAGACATACATGTATATACATATGTGTATATATATACATATAAGTATATACATATATAATATATATATATATAATATATATATATATACATGTGTATATATACATATATGTATATACATATGTATATATATATATGTATATACATATGTATTTTTGGGCTCAAGCCATGTCGTCCTTATGGAAGTTCCTATAGGGTAGCTTCCTAGGGTATATTACAACTACGGCGATATTCCCAGAGAATTTACCTTAAGGTACCAGAATTCTAACTCCTGGAGCGAGTATCCCTCGTGAAAGGGATATCGCGACATATCAGAGGACGTATTCTTGACACGCCACATGGCAATCTGCATCCTGGACAGAGATTTCGTCTCGTAGGAGGGATTGGCAAGAAACGAATTCGGGAAAGAAAAAGGGGAGCCGCTCCCAAGGCTTCCCTATCCTCCGATTCGTATGCGTGCCTGGCGCCAATCCTGGCGCCATCTGTATTCCTTTTTGCGTAGCTTAACAACTCGGTGTTTTTTCCTGTGTTTCTCGCAAATCTTGGATTTATTCTACTTTTCATGGCTTCTCCTTCTTCGTCGGCCTCTGATAAGTTGAGTATAATGTCTTTTATGTATAAATGTAGGCTCTTGGTAAATTTTGAGTGATTAATAGGATTAATCTTTGATACAAGAGCCGTAGCCTACCAGAGGCGTCCTGGACGCTGTTGCTCGCTAGGTATAAGTTTAGTTAGTCAGAGCGACATTCCTGGTTGTTTTGCTTTAATAAATTTTAGCTATTTAGCATTACATAGGATTTCCTTTCGTGCTTAGTATTATTTTGGCGAAGTATTCGCCATTCTGGCCTACGCTAGGCCATGTAGCCTAGTCGTTGGTCCTAGTACTTCATGCATGAGTTTGGTTTTTCCGAGTGTAATAAAAATTTTATTGAAGCTTTAGGCTATGTTTTATACATTTAAGACTGTGTGGAATATTTCCAAGATAGTATACGAGTGAGTTTCGGTGATTTAGGTAATCGATTCTCTTGGTGCCTAGGCTAAGTTACTTATGGAGCCTTAGTATACTTTATCATACTCCCTGGTTGCTTTCTTTTCTTCGGAGAAGGTATGCAATCCCTTTCCCTCTGTTTAAGCCTTGGGCTTATCCCTAAGTGGTTTTTTCCGAATTTATTTTCGATAAAACTATTCTGGGGTGTTACTGTACCTTCCTGTTCCTGTAGTATAGTTCAAAGAGGGACAGAACAACAGAGTTTTTTAGTCTGAGTCTGTGTTTGTCTGGCTTGGGGCAGAGTCTCCCTCGCTGGCCTGACACAGACAAAGGGGCTTAGCCTCCTTAGGTCACTACCGAAGGTTTCTGTGGATATGATTCCTTCTTTTGTGATCTAACAGACTAGTCCTTGTTGCTGTTCTCGGGGGAAGATAAGTTTCTTTCCCTGGGAGTAGCAACACCTTCCTTGCTTTGGTGCTCTTGGGGCTGGCAAGTATTGCTGGCCTTCCCCCTTAGATCTCCCTTAGGCTAAGATAAGTTTCTTGGCTGCGGGTGATCCGTCACTAAAGCAAGGTCGGTAGGACCCTCTTGTCCCTTCCCCCTCTATCTCCGTAATGGCCTAGCCATTACAGTACTGTACGTCGTTCTACATCTGGACCTAGTATAGGTTAGGATGTGGAATTGACTCAGCCCCTTGCCGGCCGGCAAGGGTCTTATATTTTTGAGTGCTGCCCGGACCTCCCTTGGTCCCTCTTCCATGCCTGCCTGTAGAGCCAGACGGCATTGGTCAGGAAGCCTGAATTAGATTCTCCCCTTCCTTATATGCACTCTTTCGGATTGCCGGGCTTGGAGGTAGTGTACACTCTTATCCCGGCATCCATTCTATTTTTCTTCTAGTGCTGTACCCGACCCGGCTGCCGGCCTATGAGGCCGGCAGCCGGGCAGGTGTAGTCTTCTGGTTCTTTTGCTGCTGGCTGGCATCGGTCTTGTACCTTTGCCGGCCGGCTTATGTCAGCCCTTGTCTGCCGGTCACCAAGAGTGTGGCCGGCAGCTGGGTACTACCTTGTGTAGTTGCCGGCCGGCAGCCATTGCCGGCCGACATTGGCTGTTGCCGGCCGGCAGTTGCTGCTGGCCGCCACATGCATTTGAACCAGAGTGCTGCCGCCTTATAGCTGTTAAGTAGTATACTTTAAAGCTAATTATGGTGTGTGCCGGCCGGCACGGCACGTATCCCCTATACTGTACTAGTATTCTTCAGTATAACATATACAGTAAGAAGAAAACTATGGTAAGGGTGTTGGTACAGCACTGTGTGTTCTAACACTTTTGTGTTTTCTTGCACAGTCCTTTGCTGTTGCCCTACAGATAGGAAAGTGAGTTCTTTCCTGTCTATTATCCAGGTTTTTAAAATCATTGCTTAGGTGTGAGCTCCACCTGTTTCCTCTGGAAACTTTGCATTGGTTACTCTAGAAGAGATTAACCATTTGATTTTATTATCTGGAAGGCTGCAGCAATGGGTTGTGAGGGAAATAAAAGTGTGTCTTTCCTTTCTGAATTGTTATGCTATACTATACATATCCAGTGATACATAGTTCACTTGATACTCATGGAAATTTCTTCTCTTTACAGAAGGACACTCCGAAGTGCGGAAGTGCTTTCTGCAACGTCCGCAGCAAGAACCTCTGCGGACATGAGTTTTGTAGGAGACACGCAGCATACGCTGTCTCCAAGGATGATCTCTGGTATTGGGACCCTCAGGTATGTACTGTATGCACTAACTTGATTACTGAGACCTTTGATTCCCCTAGGACAGAGGAATCAAGGGATATAGCTAGGAAGAAGCTTCGTACCTGGGTAAGGGGCTTCCAAAAGAACACTTCTGGCCCTTATCTTCCAAGTGAGAAGATGAGGGCGTATCTTTTCCCTAAGGCATCAGCTGATGCAGTGATTCCCCAGCCTCAAGAGGAGATCCCCTAAGTTCAGATCCAGGTGGATGCTGAAGTCGCGGTCGCGATGCAAGACATCCAGTTAGATGACAGGATGTCTGATGTGGACGGGTGTCTGGAGGAAGACCTCCTGGCAGAAGCCCAGGATGAAGTTCAAGCCTCAGACGTTGTAGAGGTAGACGTCGACGAGGTGTCGGCTACTCCGGTTCAGATTCCGGAGCCTATTCGCTCTACATCGGCCGGTCTCCCAGTAGAGCTGGGACAGGCCCTCTCTTCTATTGTTGGAATGATCCAACAAATGCAGAAGGAAAATCAGGAGAAGGCGGCTGCAATGGAACTGCGAATGCAGTGCCTTGCAGAATCACATGGGCCCCAGAAAAAGCTCAATGTGAAAGACCTTCCCTTGTGCTCAGATGCTAACCCATGGAGGTATGCTGAGCACATGCCGATGACGACTGGAAAGATCGTCATCTCGGATAAGCTGGGCTCAGTTCCCCTGGAGGAGGTGGAATTCTGGCCCAGCAAGGCATCATATCCGGACTGTTATGTCCGGCTGAGGAAGGAACCAGTTTCAAAGGAGGAGACAGAGCCGAAGGAGGTCATAGTGATGGACCATGCTAAGGCTCAAGCTCTACTTTCATCCTCGATGAAAGAGAGGGGCTTCTCTAACTCAAAGGTAGCCGCATTGAATAGGAAGCTCCCTTCCTTTGTGTCCTCGCCTACTAGAGCCTTCCCCTTTTACAGAAAGGGTTTCTGGCTGTACTAAAAGCAGTCGAGGCCGGCAAGCCTTGCCCCTCCCTAGAGGAGTGTAAAC
Organism: Palaemon carinicauda; assembly: GCF_036898095.1. Taxonomy (NCBI): domain Eukaryota; kingdom Metazoa; phylum Arthropoda; class Malacostraca; order Decapoda; family Palaemonidae; genus Palaemon; species Palaemon carinicauda. The sequence goes on along the minus strand of NC_090748.1, from coordinate 84,756,270 downwards.
CCTTGTCGCTGGCCCTGCCTATGGACCACAAAGACTGGAAGGACGTCCATCTTACGTTCTCAGTTGGAAAGTTGGAGGCTGATATTGCCGGACGTCAGTTCGGCGAGGACCTCCCTAAGCTGTCTGACTTTCTTTTGCGAAGAGAGTTCGATACAAAAGAAAGACTGACTGCCTCAATGTCTCTTCAGACTACTCTCGAGACGATGGCAAGTGACCCCAAGGTCCATGAAATGTTCATGGTAGTGGCCAAGACTCATCTGGCCACAGTGACGAAGGACCTTTATGGCTTCGTCAAGGCAAGGAGAGCTTGTAGGGAGTTCGTGTTTACCTCGGCTACGGTGAGGCACAAGCCAAGGAAACTAATCTCCTCCAACATTTGGGGAAAAGACCTTTTCCCTACCGACTTGGTCAAAGAAGTTGTTGATAAGGCCGCCTTGGAGAATAGAAACCTTCTCCAGAAGTGGGGCCTGGCTATCAAAAGAAAGTCTTCCCCGGATGAGGGTCCTCAACCAAAGAGGAAGACTATGAGGACTAGGCTACCGTCTCGGCCAGCCAAGCCTGTTAGACAGCAACAGCATCTGCAATTGCCATTGCCCCCAGTGCCCCAGATCATGGCACAAACCCCGACCACTTTTCAGTGGGTCCCCCAGGCCGTGTCGACACAGTCCACGGCATTCACCCCAGCGTTCGAAGGGCAGTCTACTTCCTTTCGAGCAAAGCCTAGAGGAGCAGCCAGAGGCTCGTCTAGACGCCCCTCAAGGGGAAGGGGATTCAGGGGTGGTCGTGATCAGGAAGGCAAAACCTCAGGACGGCAGTCCAAGTGAGGTGATACCGGTAGGAGGGAGACTTCTGAAATTTCGGGATCGGTGGACCTTCGATCCCTGGGCCCACAGCCTACTCAAGAATGAACTGGGCGGGAGCTGGTACAGCACTCCACCCCCGTGCCTTCGGTTTTTCCAACACTCCACCCCCGTTATGGAGGAGTTCGTTCAAGAACTGTTGGAGAAAAAAGGTGATCCGAAGGGTCAAGCCCATCAATTTCTAAGGGAGGCTGTTTTGTGTTCCCAAGAAAGACTCAGAAAAGCTCAGAGTCATTCTGGACTTGTCGCCACTCAACAAGTTCATAGTGAATTGCAAATTCAAAATGCTAACACTGCAACACATAAGGACCTTACTGCCCAAGAGGGCATATTCCGTCTCTATAGACTTGTCAGACGCCTATTGGCACATTCCAATTAGCCATCGACTCTCCCCCTACCTAGGGTTCAGGCTACAACGAAGACTATACGCCTTCGGAGCCATACCATTCGGGCTAAACATAGCCCCAAGGATTTTTACGAAGCTTGCGAGCGTAGCTCTCAAACAATTACGCCTAAAGGGAATTTAGGTAGTAGCCTACCTGGACGACTGGTTGGTGTGGGCAGCATCCGAGACAGAATGCTTGCAAGCTTCCAGTCAAGTGATCCAGTTCCTAGAGTACCTAGGCTTCAAGATCAACAGAAAAAGTCTCGACTTTCTCCATCTCAAAAGTTCCAGTGGCTGGGAATCCACTGGGACCTTTTGTCACACCGTTTCTCCATCCTGGCGAAGAAAAGGAAGGAGATAGCGGGTTCTGTCAAGAGACTTCTAGATTCCGAAAGGATATCAAGACGCGAGCAGGAGAGGGTACTGCGCTCTCTCCAGTTTGCTTCGGTGACAAGACCCAGTGCTAAGAGCACAGCTAAAGGATGCAATCGGAGTTTGGAGAAGTTATGCATCAAACGCGCGAAGAGATCTGAGAAGACCAGCCGCTTCGGCTAAGTACTCTTCTCAGGCCTTGGTCCCAAGCCAGACATCTAAAGAAGTCGGTTCTTCTTTAGCCACCTCCCCCGTCGGTGACGATTCACTCAGACGCCTCGAAGGAGGGATGGGGAGGTCACTCTCATCGGAAAAAAGTCCAGGGGACTTGGCCCAAGCTATTCAAGACCTTTCACATAAAACTTTCTAGAAGCTAGGGCAGTGCTCCTTACCTTGAAGAAAGTCTCCCGCGTCACTCGATCCACATAAGGTTGGTGATAGACAGCGAGGTAGTTGTGAGATACTTGAATCGACAAGGATCGAGGTCACCACCTCTCAACCAGGTGATGTTGGCCATCTTCCGATTGGCGGAAAAGAAGAAGTGGTACCTGTCGGCAGTTCACCTTCAAGGAGTCCGCAATGTGACAGCGGACACTCTATCCAGGTTCACACCGATAGAGTCGGAATGGTCCTTAGACGCAGGATCATTCTCCTTCATTCTGAATCAGTCCCAGAACTGCAGATAGACCTCTTTGCGACGAAAGACAACAAGAAGTTGCCCCTGTACGTGCCCCGTACGAGGACCCCTTAGCGGAAGCAGTGGACGCGATGTCCCTCGACTGGAACAGATGGTCCAAGATTTATCTGTTCCCTCCTCACAACCTTCTGTTGAGGGTCCTCAACAAACTGAGATCCTTCAAGGGGTAGCGGCAATAGTGGCCCACAAGTGGCCGAACAGCGTGTGGTTCCTCCTGGCATTGGAACTGTAGCTGAAGTTTGTACCGCTACCAGATCCAGTTCTGACCCAGCGAGTCCAGAAGTCAACTGTCTGCGCTTCATTACAGAAAACCCGGACCCTGCAGCTCATGATTTTCTCTCCCTAGCGGTGAGAAAGCGTTTCGGGATTTCGAAAGCCAGCATAGACTTCCTTGAGGAATATAAGTGCAAATCTACTAGAAGGCAATATGAGTCATCTTGGAGAAAATGGGTGGCCTTTTGTCAAGGCGAAGAATTCGCAGGAGATCTTGACAGACTTCTGCTTATGTTTCTTCTCCACCTCCATGGTCAAGGATTGGCAGCTAACACGATTTCAGCGTGTAAGTCTGCTTTGACAAGACCCATTCTATATGCCTTCCAGGTCGACCTAGGTAACGAGATCTTTAATAAAGTCCCGAAAGCCTGTGCTGGGCTCAGACCTTCAGCACCTCCAAAGCCCATTTCATGGTCTTTAGACAAGTTCTTCATTTCGCTTCTCTGTTGAGCAATGTAGAGTGTGCGTTAAAGGATTTGACACAAAAAGTTATTTTCCTATTTTGCACTCGCGTCCGGGGCCAGGGTTAGTGAGATTGTAGCCTCTCGAGAGAGGCAGGTCGTGTTCAGTTCCTGGATGGGGGAGAACTGAACCTGTTTCCGGATCCTACGTTTCTCGCCAAGAATGAGTTACCCACCAACAGGTGGGGTCCCTGGAGAATCTGCCCTCTGAAAGAAGATGCATCTCTATGTCCAGTAGAAGGCCTAAAGGTCTATCTTCATAGAACTTCAGACTTCAAGGGTGGTCAACTATTCAGGGGAGAAACATCAGGCTCAAATTTATCTCTGAATCAACTCAGAGCGAAAATCACATATTTTATTCGCAGAGCGGATCCTGACAATACACCCGCAGGTCACGATCCGAGGAAAGTTGCCTCATCCTTAAATTTCTTTAATTGTAAGGATTTTGAACATCTCCGTTCATACACTGGCTGGAAGTCTTCCAGAGTGTTCTTTCGCCACTATGCGAAGCAAGTAGAGGAACTAAAGAGATCTGTGGTAGCAGTGGGTCGCGGTGTTAACCCTACTGTTTAACTCTGCGAGGAACAGTGGTCTTAATTGGGACGATTAATTCCAGGGTGAGTGTGTAGTTACATACTGTACTACAAACTAAGTGAGGGCACTGTGTTGCCCATGTAGACTTTTCCATTTCCGAAGGTGAACCTAGCATAAGTGCAGACATGTGTGCCGAGCGTTTCTAACGCTAATGTCATTGATTTGTAATACAGGCTTTTATGACTTTGATACCTCGGTATCTTAAAAGTGGCATTTAATGTTTTTTCTTTCAGACAAACAAGCTCTGTTTACTATCATACTTATGCTTTAAGTTTTGGGTTATCCTCTTCTTATGTATATATATATATATATATATATATATATATATATATATATATATATATATATATATATATAATTGTGGTTAACCTGTCTATTTATTGCCTGTCAATAAACTGGTTCTTGAGAACCTTGCGTCTCCTTCACCTATGTCAATTTATTGGTATAATTGAGCATTCATTCTATGTACCTTATCTGGGATAATTCTAATAGAATTGTTCCTTTATGCAAGCTATGTTGCATTGGTTTTCCTCCTATGCGGATATAAAACCTTTGTCCAATACAAGTATTGTGCGGAGAACTGGTCGATATTTCATATTGACGCAGTGGTTCTTTACAAACTATGCTTTACTTAATATAGGGCGAGACCACTATATTAGCTTGCCTGGTATTCATACATAGGTATATGTACTCTTCGAGACTTTTCCAGAGTCTAGTAGGACTCTTCCCTGTAGGGGGCAGGAAGCTCTAACATGGTTTATAGTTAGTTGAAAAGATGTATAACGGTAACATCTTAGGTCTCTAGGTCTAGTCGACCGGGAAAAATTACATCCGGGGAGTACGGCAAGTTCTGAGAATCCACAGATACAGTAATGCTCTGGTACACTTCCATCAGGACGACATGGCTTGAGCCCAAAAAACGGATTTTGAGCGAAGCGAAAAATCTATTTTTGGGTGAGATGGCCATGTCGTCCTGATGGACCCGCCCTTGCCTTTCTAAGAAAGGGCTGTAGGACCCCTCCCTACATACAGTATCTGTAGCACCTCGTGTACGCTACAAGGAATACAGATGGCGCCAGGATTGGCGCCAGGCACGCATACGAATCGGAGGATAGGGAAGCCTTGGGAGCGGCTTCCCTTTTTCTTTCCCGAATTCGTTTCTTGCCAATCCCTCCTACGAGACGAAATCTCTGTCCAGGATGCAGATTGCCATGTGGCGTGTCAAGAATACGTCCTCTGATATGTCGCGATATCCCTTTCACGAGGGATACTCGCTCCAGGAGTTAGAATTCTGGTACCTTAAGGTAAATTCTCTGGGAATATCGCCGTAGTTGTAATATACCCTAGGAAGCTACCCTATAGGAACTTCCATAAGGACGACATGGCCATCTCACCCAAAAATAGATTTTTCGCTTCGCTCAAAATCCATTATATATATAATATAGAAATATATATATTTTATATATAGAGATATATACATATATCTATATATATATATATATATATATATATATATATATTATATATATATTATATATATATATATTATATATATATTATATATATATATATATATATATATATATATATATATATATATATATATATATATATATATATATATATATATATATATATATATATATATATATATATATATATATATATATATATATATATATATATATATATATATATATATATATATGTATATATAATATATATAGATATATATATAGTATATATATAGATATATTTATATATATGTATATATATGGCCAACAATTACGATAGCTGATACGAGATTAGCATAAAATACGCATCAAGCCCACATACATCTAGATAGAGATGAATAGATAGAGATGAATAGATAGAGATGAATAGATAGATTAATTCAATTATTTGCAAAGGTGCAAGTTGGTTTTCAAGCCTTTAAAATTCCATGTGGAGTTGAACCTTTGTTCGCGTACTTCACCTAATTTTCGGCTACATTCCATATTTTTTTTTCATAACAGCAGCGTTAGGAATTCGTCAATATTAATTGAGCTTATTGATTTATATTTTTGCCCTATTTTTTCTTGTTTCTTATCTATTCTTTCATCATTAATTTTAATAAAGTAATTTTGATCGTTTTGACACATTCTTGCGTAAAAAATATACAATATTAACATCTTGGAGCTCTCATAAACATTTTATGTTTAACGCCTAAAAATCATATCGCTTGAACTAATATTAGATCATAAAGTAACAATAACTATTTCATTGATGAACTTTCGTCAATCAAATATTTTGTAATATTTGGCGTACATAATTTAAGTACCTCTTAACCAGTGTTTCGCCTTCCAATTCTTACATCTTGCTGTCCAGACTTTCATATTTAGTTTTACTTTATTTGGTGCAAATATTAACCAATATAATCCGATGTCTCTTTTAAGTTAGGTTAAAAATTGAATTGGAAAACCAAGTTTTGTTTGAGTTTTATCATTATTTATACTATGTTATAGCATTAATAAGGTTCATATCTAGCCTATATAACGAGGATTGGGTGAAGAATTTAGATTACTTAAGGAATGTTTAGGAAAATCTGTGATCATTACGCATTGGAGCAATCGGGGCAAATATAGTCTGAAACAATACTAGAGGGGCCCCCTACACACAGAGAGAATCGTATTTGGTTCAGCTTTGTTTCATCATATTGATGCCTTTTGACAAATGTAGTGATACTGGAAATCGCAACTTCTGTCATGAAGTCTATAACCAGGCCCACTCATCCGGGCACAATCATCAAGAGCGTCATTGGGCTCACCCCATTTCCATTCTGTCCAATCTGGAACACGACCCCCAAACCATTTTCGGCTCTTCACTCCGACCCAGAGGTCATTTCCTGAGAAAGAAAAGGGTATTATAAGAAAAAAAAACTTTCTACTCTTGTAAAACTATATATACTGTTGGATTTAATGATCAATTTGTACTGCAGTTCAAAATCATTTAAGCTATGAACATCATCTTCGAGTCTCCTTTTTATTAATCATCGATGTTTATTTTTACTTTGATAAAAACTTCTTTATGGTGGTTTTTTTTATTGCAATCCATTGTTGCTTATCGTATGTTTGCCAAAATATAGTTTATATATTGAGTTTTTTGAGTTTTCAAATAATTTTTTTACTGAAACTGCATGCATTAATATTTCCCAAAATAAAACTTGGATAACGTAAGAAACAAAATTTATAAATACCAGTGGAGGACTCATGAAAAATAACTTTGTAAGGAAATGTAAATTTAAATCATAGGTTAGGGAAAGTAAAGCCTTTCTAACAAGGATATGTGGCTAAAAATTTTAGAATAATACAACAGTGTACGCGACCTGTCGAAAGGGATGGCTAAATATTTTGATACATACGCATACGCGCGTGCACGCCTACATTCTTTCCCGCCCACTTCATACTTCCTCCCCCATTACCTATAAACCCAAGGGTTTCAACAGGGAGGGAATATAAAGAGGAAATAGGTAAACTACAAAAGAAGTAATAAAAAATTAAAATTAAGTATTTCAAAAACAATAACAACATTAAAATGTATCTTTCATATATAAACTATAAATGAATGAATGATTTAAAGTTTTCAGGCATTCTGTATAAACTATAAAAACTTAAAAAAAAAAAAAATGGAAGAGAGATAATCTAGAATAGTGTGCCCGAGTGTACCCTATAAAAACTTAAAAAAAAAAGAGAAATAATCTAGAATAGTGTGCCCGAGTGTACCCTCAAGCTTATACTGTAGTTTATCACAAGTTCAAACAGTAAATATACTTACCAACATAATTTGCTTTAAGAAAAGCTCGGAGCGAGTTAAATTCCTCAGTAGTCGATGCAACGTAGAGGTCTGCGTTCATTTGTTGACAAGCAGCTTTTGCAATTGCAAATGTTACATTTTCTAATACAAAATGCAAGCAGCCAACATTATTGATCTCTGTGAAAGGCGAACTGCAACCTGCAATATTTATTAACTGAGAATATATATCGTTTAGTATTCATTGGAATGAAATGACTTAAGGGGCTTCTTTAATCTAGATTAAATGTAATCGGGTGTGATAATTAAGTCAGTATAAAGAGTTCAATAATTGATAACAATATTAAATTCTTCCAAAGTATTTTTCCTGTAACTATTGATGTTTTAAATTAGCCTTATGTTTATGCTGTGTAAAACTCAAAAGAATATTATTATTAATTTTATTAGATGCTAATTAAAACCAGTTTTAATTTTTATCTATTAATCTATAACCTAGAGCTCTTTCATAAGTATAGAAAACCATTTTTTATTCAGTGAATAAAAAGCATTTTGGAAAAAGTGAGAATCTATTTTTTCATAAGATTAACGAATCATTACTAAGTTACTCCATTTTTTTTTCTTGATTAAACTCCTTCAACATCTCGGTACGGGTGAACCATTAGTTTATAGGGAATCAGTGCAAGCATCTTAGCCTTTCTTAGACCAGTGCTGCACATTTCATCTTTAAGGTAACTATCCTTCACAGACCATTTTATTTTCTATCAAGAGTCTAACCTTTATCTAGACACCAAATAGAATGATCAGGCTTCACAATGAACCTTTAGCTAGACACCTAATAGATGGGTCAGGCTTCACAGTGAACCTTTAACTAGACACCAAATAGATGGGTAGCCTTTACAGTGAACCTTTACCTAGACACCAAATAGATGGGTCAGCCTTTACAGTGAACCTTTAGCTAGACACCAAATAGATGGGTCAGGCTCCACAGTGAACCTTTAGCTAGACACCGAATAGATGGGTCAGGCTTCACAGTAAACCTTTAGCTAGACACCAAATGGATGGATCAGGCTTCACAGTGAACCTTTAGCTAGACATCAGATAGATGGGCCAGGCTTTAAAGTGAACATTTAGCTAGACACCAAAGAGATGGATCAGGCTTCACAGTGAACCTTTAGCTAGACATCAGATAGATGGACCAGGCTTTAAAGTGAACATTTAGCTAGACACCAAATAGATGGGTCAGGCTTCACAGTAAACCTTTAGCTAGACATCAGATAGATGGGCCAGGCTTTAAAGTGAACATTTAGCTAGACACCAAAGAGATGGATCAGGCTTCACAGTGAACCTTTAGCTAGACATCAGATGATGGGCCAGGCTTTAAAGTGAAAATTTAGCTAGACACCAAATAGATGGGTCAGACTCCACAGTGAACCTTTGGCTAGACACCAAATAGATGGGTCAGGCTTCACAGTAAACCTTTAGCTAGACACCAAATGGATGGATCAGGCTTCACAGTGAACCTTTAGCTAGACATCAGATAGATGGGCCAGGTTTTAAAGTGAACATTTAGCTAGACACCAAATAGATGGGTCAGGCTCCACAGTGAACCTTTAGCTAGACACCAAATAGATGGGTCAGGCTTCTCAGTAAACCTTTAGCTAGACACCAATTAAATGGGTCAGGCTCCACAGTGAACCTTAATTAGACACCAAATAGATGGGTCAGGCTTCACAGTAAACCTTTAGCTAGACACCAAATAAATGGGTCAGGCTTCACAGTGAGCCTTTAGCCAGACACCAAATGGGCAGGTCAAGCTTCACTGTGAACCTTTAGCTAGACACCAATTAAATGGGTCAGGCTTCACAATGAACCTTTAGCTAGACACCAAATAGATGGGTCAGGCTTCACAGTAAACCTTTAGCTAGACACTAAATAGATGGTTCAGGCTTCACAGTGAACCTTTAGCTAGACACCAAATAGATGGGTCAGGCTTCACGTTGAACCTATAGCTAGACACCAAATAGAGGGGTTAGGCTTCACAGTGAACATTTGGCTAAACACCAAATAGATGGGTCAGGCTTCACAGTCAACCTTTAGCTAAAACACCAAAAGATGGGTTAGGCTTCACAGTGAACATTTAGCTACACACCAAATAGATGGGGTAATCTTCAGAGTGAACCTTTAGCTAGACAAGAAATAGATGGGTCAGGCTTCACAGTAAACCTTTAGCTAGACACCAATTAGATGGGTTAAGTTTCACAGTGAACATTTAGCTAGACACCAATTGGATGGATCAGGCCTCACAGTAAACCTTTAGCTAGACACCAGATAGATGGGCCAGGTTTTAAAGTGAACCTTTAGCTAGCCACCAATTAGATGGGTCAGGCTTCACAATGAACCTTTAGCTAGACACCAAATAGACTGGTCAGGCTTCACAGTGAACCTTTAGCTAGACACCAAATAGATGGGTCAGGCTTCGCAGTAAACCTTTAGCTAGACACCAAGTAGATGGGTCAGGCTTCACAGTGAACCTTTAGCTAGACACCAAATAGATGGATCAGACTTCACAAATGAACCTTTAGCTAGACACCAAATAGATGGATCAGACTTCACAGTGAACCTTTAGCGAGACACCAATTGGATGGGTCAGGCTTCACAATGAACCTTTAGCTAGACACCAAGTAGATGGGTAAGGCTTCACAGGGAACCTTTAGCTAGACACCAAGTAGATGGGTCAGGCTTCACAGGGAACCTTTAGCTAAACATCGAAAAGATGTGTCAGGCTTCACAGTGAACCTTTAGCTAGATATCAAATAGATGGATCAGGCTTCACAGTGAACCTTTAGCTAGACACTAAATAGATGGTTCAGGCTTCACAGTACACCTTTAGCTAGACACCAAGTAGATGGGTCAGGCTTCACAGTGAACCTTTAGCTAGACACCGAATAGATGGATCCGGCTTCACAGTGAACCTGTAGCCAGACACCAAATAAATGGGTCAGGCTTCATAGTGAACCTTTAGCTAGACACCAATTAAATGGGTCAGGCTTCTCAGTGAACTTTTAGCTAGACACCAATTAGATGGGTCAGGCTTCACAATGAACGTTTTGCTAGACACCAAATAGACGGGTCAGGCTTCACAGTGAACCTTTAACTAGACACCAAGTAGATAGGTCAGGCTGTACAGTGAACCTTTAGTTTGACACCGAATAGACTGGTCAGGCTTCAAAGTGAACCTGTAGCTAGACACCAAGTAGATGGGTCAGGCTTCACAGTGAACCTTTAGCTAGACACCAAATAGATGAGTCAGGCTTCGCAGTGAACCTTTAGCTAGACACCAATTAGATGGGTCAGGCTTCACAGTTAACCTTTAGCCAGACTCCAAATAGATGGGTCAGGCTTCACAGCAAATCTTTAGCTAGACACCAAATAGATGGATCAGGCTTCACAGTGAATCTTTAATTAGACACCAAAAAGATGGGTCAGGCATCACAGTGACCCTTTACGTTTAGCTAGACACCAAATAGATGGTCAGGATTCACAGTGAATCTTTAACTAGTCACCAAATAGATGGGTCAGGCTTCACAGTGAACCTTTAGCTAGACACCAAATGGATGGATCAGGCTTCGCAGTGAACCTTTATCTATACACCAATTAGATGGGTCAGGCTTTACAGTGAACCTTTAGCAAGACACCAAATAGATGGGTCAGGCTTTACAGTGAACCTTTAGCTACACACCAAATAGATGGGTTAAGCTTCACTGTGAAGCTTTAGCTAGACACCGATTGGATGGATCAGGCTTCACAGTGAGCCTTTTGCTAGACACCAGATAGATGGGCCAGGCTTTAAAGTGAACCTTTAGCTAGACATCAATTAGATGGGTCAGGTTTGACAGTGAACCTTTAGCTAGACATCAAATAGATGGGTCAGGCTTCACAGTGAACCTTTAGCTAGACACCATATAGATGGTTCAGGCTTCACAATGAACCTTTAGCTACCCACCAAATAGATGGGTCAGGCTTCATAGTGAACCTTCAGCTAACCACCAAATAGATGGGTCAGGCTTCACAGAGGGCCTTTAGCTAGACATCAAATAGATGGGCCAGGCTTCACAGTGAACCTTTAGCTAGACACCAAATGGATGGGTCCACATGAGTTTTTGCTGGCTGGCCAGCATCAACCATATTGCAACGACTGTTTGGTACCATTGACAGTGAGGCATTTATTGACCATATCCCCCTCATATAGTAGTGGAAGAAATGGATATCTGTTTGAGGCTCGAGGTGAAGATGGCAGGTTCATCCTTGCCAAGATTCTCGGACATTATGTCCTACCATGCCAGTGGTATTTTTAGCTTTATATCCGAAGCAAACCTTCTGAAATATATTTAACTTTTAAAATGAAATCTTTGCTTTTATGGTTTTAATTGAATATTCTTTTTTCTTATATTTACAATAAACGATATTGATGTCAATTGCCTTAGATGTCAGGAGAGAGAGAGAGAGAGAGAGAGAGAGAGAGAGAGAGAGAGAGAGAGAGAGAGAGAGAGAGAGAGAGATTGGATTATTGTTAATATTTAGTCTTTTGTTGTATCTAACAAAAGATAAATTGTACAATACCTTGAGAATAACGACAGAGACTTGATAACCTAACAGTGGTATAACCATGTGATTTTATACAAAACAAATCCAATATTGTTGTTTTTGCCATGACACGTTTCATTGAGTGGCGGCTGTTGACCAAATTTTTAAAATAATCCTATTAATTTTCTTAGGTAAATACGTGTGATAAACCTAAGGATAAGATTTCCATTACACTGGCGACCTACTGAAGCTAGAAATATGTTTTAAGATTTATGCTATAATTCTTCCAGCTTTTTGGCATAATACAGATCATCAAACATACGTCAAGAGACTAGTTAAGAATAATTTAAAGTTATTGGAGTCGAGAGGTAACTAAACTGCTCTAGGGCATGCAAATATGTACCCCCGATACAACAAAAAAACTCCATTGTGGTAACATAGAAATTGAAAATAAAGTCTTTAATGAAGAAATGAAGTGTTTCACATTTTCTGATTATCATGATAGTGTATATTTAATCATGGAATTGGACTACGCTTTATGATTCTTCTATTTTCCCTGTTGGAACCCCTGGGCTTTTAGCATTCTGCTTTTCCAACTAGGGTTGTAGCTTAGCAATTAATAATAATAATAATGTGTTTGTTTAAAGCCTCAAAGGCAAACAAATGTGGGCCCTGAAGATATTATTAGGTTGAGTGAGATCTAACGAGGAATAGAAAGTTAAAACAAAATAATGCATTAGCTCATAAGAGGGGCAGTTTAAAAAGTTATCAATTGTTGGTGGTATAAGGCTTTTTATAATTCTGACCAGCCATCTCCCCAGACTCTACCATCCACTTCATAGTAATGTACATTCTTACTTACTTTACTTTACTTTGATGGTTGCTTTCCGGGTCCCATACAGCAGGGGAACCCCACTCTCTACAGGACCTCCACTGTCATTTTACTTTATTCGTTCAGAGTATTTAACGTTTCATAACGCGTATTGTTCATTTACTGTTAAATCGTCACTGTCAAAAGACTCATGAAATATGAAAGTCTTCAGTTTCCTCTTGAAAGCCTTAATGTCTTCAATCATTCGAATGTTTCGTGGGAGCTTATTGTATAGTCTCGGGGCCGCATATCTAAAGGCTTTGGAGCCTAAAGTAGACATAAATCTATAGTAGGTTCCAACAGCTTGAAGCCATCTGTTAGTATTCTCGTGTCGACACGATTTGTTGGCTGCGCAGTATGTAGCAATTCTCTAAGTATTTTGGACGCCCGGTTCTGATAATTTGGTCGGTTATTGTACATATTTTAAATTCAACTCTCGCTTTAATTGGCAGCCAGTATAAATCAATTAGCAGAGTAAATCGATTAGTATAGGGGTTATCCTTTCTCTATGTGGGACATCTAAGTATTGATTGAGATCTGCGAAATACAGTTGTTTTGTTTCATATTCATTTGAAAATGATGGCCTAAATATCATAAGAAGAACCTGAAAAAACACATATAAGTAATATACTGTCATCATAACTTCATGCATCGTGTTTTCCTGCCATATCCCTCTAATCTTGATGTGGCACAAGATGTCATTGCCTATATGATACTGAATATAGCTATTCAACATACAGGTTCTTATATCCTTTTTTTTTTTTTTTTTTTTTTTTTTTTTATAAATTAATGCAATATGCTTTAAACGTTGTGAAACTGGCCCAACTATAAAATAAAAGTTAAAACTTGGTTTCAAGCCTGCCTCGTAAATTTAAACATAAAGACGGTTGCCGGATGTTTAATAATAGTGGGTGAATATTTTCACAATTCATTTCAATCCTAATTTGTCTTGAAA
>NC_090748.1:84730661-84738161 GCF_036898095.1 Palaemon carinicauda | reverse complement strand
TCTTTTTCATTGTCAAATCCTGTACCTTTTAATTACAGACAAAGTTACAGAAGAACCAATATCCCAAGTATCCGTAACTACTGAATTGACTGATTCATCCACAAGTCAATCATATCCGACAGCTAGTGCTACTACTAGTATATCATCTAATCAAAATTCTTTGACAGGTTCATCTACAACCCCAACCAGCAGCTCTTTGACAACCACACCTGTCAGCAGCTCTTTGACAACCACACCAATCAGCAGCTCTTTGACAACCACACCTGTCAGCAGTTCTTTGACAACCACACCAATCAGCAGCTCTTTGACAACCACACCAATCAGCAGCTCTTTGACAACCACACCAATCAGCAGCTCTTTGACAACCACACCTGTCAGCAGCTCTTTGACAACCACACCAATCAGCAGCTCTTTGACAACCACAGTGCAGACTACCACCGAGAGCACTCTAACGACGGACTCTACCTACAGCACCACAGTAACTACAACAATGACGTCAACACCTCCAGGTAAATCGTGTTTTATGATTGTGTTTTAAACAATGGTGAACATACTTTTGTTACTTCTATCCCACACAAATATTTGGGCAGTTTCTTTAGCGCTTGGAATTTGCATGCTATAACACATTGTTTCAGTTTGAAATGTTTTAATTTCTTAGAATGTAGGCTGAAAGGAATGAAGGATATGTACTGTACATATGAGTATTATTAAAACTTCACCCGTTTATTATTTTAAGCAATAATTCATTGTGTTGCCATTGGTTCCCTCAAAGTATTCCTGTTATTTGAAAATGATAAATTAACACCATTTTGACTGTTGGCTTTTACTATGAGGGAAATATATGTCATTTTTATTGTCAGACATGAATAGTCTGGGCCATTTTCAAGACAAATTAAGATTGAAATGAATTGAGAAAATATTCACCCACTATTATTAAACATCCGGCAACCGTCTTTAAGTTTAAATTTACGAGGCAGGCTTGAAACCAAGTTTTAACTTTTATTTTATAGTTGGGCCAATTTCACAACGTTTAAAGCATAATGCATCAATTTATAAATAGAAGGATATAAGAAACTACGTTGAAGAGCTATATTCAGTATCATATAGGCAATTATTGTATGCAATGACATCTTATGCTACATAAGATTAGAGGGATGACAGCATATCACTTATATCAAGTGTTTTATTAGGTTCTGCTTATGATATTTAGAAAAAAATGGCCAATTACTGAGACCAGAAGTTATTAATCTAGTAGGTGAATCTTTATTTCAACTGGAAATGAGCCACGTCAGTTCCATGACAAATCCTAACGGGTTTAATACATATGACAATACAGAGAGAGAGAGAGAGAGAGAGAGAGAGAGAGAGAGAGAGAGAGAGAGAGAGAGAGAGAGAGAGAGAGAGAGAAGTTTATTCTTTTTCCTTCTGTTGTTATTTGACTCTTACCATAAAAGACTTTAAATGCCTTCAAAAAGGCATCAGCGATTTAAGTAAACTAAAGCAGTATCACTGTATGTTTTCCTAAGATCATAATGAATATGAAACAAAACAACTGCCTTTCGTAGATCTCCATCAATACTCAAAGTCCCACATAGAGAAAGGATCACCCCTATACTAATCGATTTACACTGGCTACCGATTAAAGCGAGAATTGAATTTAAAATATGTACAATAACTCACCAAGTTATCAGAACCGGACGTCCAAAATACTTAGGAGAATTGCTACACATTGCGCAGCCAACAAATCGTGTCGACACGAGAATAGTTACAGATGGCTTCAAACTGTTGGAACCTAGATTTATGTCTACTTTAGGCTCCAGAGCCTTTAAATATGCGGCCCCGAGACTACTGTATATAATAAGCTCCCACGAAACATTCGAATGATTGAAGACATTAAGGCTTTCAAGGGGAAACTGAAGACTTTCTTATTTCATGAGTCTTTTGACAGTGACGATTTAACAGTAAATGAACAATACGCGATATGAAAAGTTAAATACTGTGAACGAACAAGGCAAAACGACAGTGGAGGTCCTGTAGAGAGTGGGGTTCCCCTGCTGTGTGGGACCGGAAAAGCAGCCATCAAAGTAAAGTATGTCTGTACAGTACTATGAAATGGATGGTAGAGTCTGAGGAGATGGCTGGTCAGAATTATAAAAAGCCTTATACCACCAACAATTTATAACTTTTTAAACTGCCCGTCTTATGAGCTAATGCATTAATTATTTTGTTTTAACTTTCTATTCCTCGTTAGATCTCACTCAACCTAATAATATCTTCAGGGCCCACATTTGTTTGCCTTTGAGGCTTTAAACAAACACATTATTATAATTATTAATTGCTAAGCTACAACCCTAGTTGGAAAAGCAGAATGCTGAAAGCCCAGGGGTTCCAACAGGGAAAATAGAAGAATCATAAAGCGTAGTCCAATTCCATGATTAAATATACACTATCATGATAATCAGAAAATGTGAAACACTTCATTTCTTCATTAAAGACTTTATTTTCAATTTCTATGTTACCAAATTTTTTTTTTTTTTTTTTTTTTTTGTATCGGGGGTACATATTTGCATGCCCTAGAGCAGTTTAGTTACCTCTCGACTCCAATAACTTTAAATTATTCTTAACTAGTCTCTTGACGTATGTTTGATTATCTGTATTATGCCAAAAAGCTTGAAGAATTATAGTATAAACCTTAAAACATATTTCTAGCTTCAATAGGTCGCCAGTGTAATGGAAATCTTATCCTTAGGTTTATCACACGTATTTACTTAAGAAAGATAATAGGATTATTTTAAAAATTTGGTCAACAGCCACTCCTCAATGAAACGTGTCATGGCAAAAACAACAATATTGGATTTGTTTTGTATAAAATCACATGGTTATACCACTGTTAGGTTATCAAGTCTCTGTCGTTATTCTCAAGGTATTGTACAATTTATCTTTTGTTAGATACAACAAGACTAAATATTAACAATAATTCAATCTCTCTCTCTCTCTCTCTCTCTCTCTCTCTCTCTCTCTCTCTCTCTCTCTCTCTCTCTCTCTCTCTCTACATCTAAGGCCATTGACATCAATATCGTTTATTGTAAATATAAGAAAAAAGAATATTCAATTAAAACCATAATTGCAAAGATTTAATTTTAAAAGTTAAATATATTTCAGAAGGTTTGCTTCGGATATAAAGCTAAAAATACCACTGGCATGGTAAGACACATCATGTCCATGAATCTTGGCAAGGATGACCCTGCCATCTTCACCTCGAGCCTCAAACAGATATCCATTTCTTCCACTACTATATGAGGGGCATATGGTCAACAAATGCCTCACTGTCAATGGTACCAAACAGTCGTTGCAATATGGTTGCTGTTGGCCAGCCAGCAAAAACTCAAGTGGACCCATCCATTTGGTGTCTAGCTAAAAATTCACTGTGAAGCCTGACCCATCTATTTGATGTCTAGCTAAAGGCCCTCTGTGAAGCCTGACCCATCTATTTGGTGGTTAGCTGAAGGTTCATTGTGAAGCCTGACCCATTTATTTGGGGGGTAGCTAAAGGTTCATTGTGAAGCCTGAACCATCTATCTGGTGTCTAGCTAAAGGTTCACTGTGAAGCCTGAGTCATCTATTTGATGTGTAGCTAAAGGTTCACTGTCAAACCTGACCCATCTAATTGATGTCTAGCTAAAGGTTCACTTTAAAGCCTGGCCCATCTATCTGGTGTGTAGCAAAAGGCTCACTGTGAAGCCTGATCCATCCAATCGGTGTCTAGCTAAAGCTTCACTGTGAAGCTTAACCCATCTATTTGGTGTCTAGCTAAAGATTCGCTGTGAAGCCTGACCCACCTATTTGGTGTCTGGCTAAAGGTTAACTGTGAAGCCTGACCCATCTATTTGGTGTCTAGCTAAAGGTTCACTGTGAAGCCTGACCCATCTACTTGGTGTCTAGCTACAGTTTCACTTTGAAGCCTGACCAGTCAAATTGGTGTCAAACTAAAGGTTCACTGTACAGCCTGACCTATCTACTTGGTGTCTAGTTAAAGGTTCACTCTGAAGCCTGACCCGTCTATTTGGTGTCTAGCAAAACGTTCACTATGAAGCCTGACCCATCTATTTGGTAGCTGGCTACAGGTTCACTGTGAAGCCGGATCCATCTATTCGGTGTCTAGCTAAAGGTTCACTGTGAAGCCTGACCCATCTACATGGTGTCTAGCTAAAGGTGTACTGTGAAGCCTGAACCATCTATTTAGTGTCTAGCTAAAGGTTCACTGTGAAGCCTGATCCATCTATTTGATATCTAGCTAAAGGTTCACTGTGAAGCCTGACACATCTATTCGATGTTTAGCTAAAGGTTCCCTGTGAAGCCTGACCCATCTACTTGGTGTCTAGCTAAAGGTTCCCTGTGAAGCCTGACCCATCTACTTGGTGTCTAGCTAAAGGTTCATTGTGAAGCCTGACCCATCTAATTGGTGTCTCACTAAAGGTTCACTGTGAAGTCTGATCCATCTATTTGGTGTCTAGCTAAAGGTCCACTTTGAAGCCTGACCCATCTACTTGGTGTCTAGCTAAAGGTTTACTGCGAAGCCTGACCCATCTATTTGGTGTCTAGCTAAAGGTTCACTGTGAAGCCTGACCAGTCTATTTGGTGTCTAGCTAAAGGTTCATTGTGAAGCCTGACCCATCTAATTGGTGTATAGCTAAAGGTTCACTTTAAAACTTGGCCCATCTATCGGGTGTCTAGCTAAAGGTTCACTGTGAAGCCTGAACCATCTATTTAGTGTCTAGCTAAAGGTTTACTGTGAAGCCTGACCCATCTATTTGGTGTCTCGCTAAAGGTTCACTGTGAAGTCTGATCCATCTATTTGGTGTCTAGCTAAAGGTCCACTTTGAAGCCTGACCCATCTACTTGGTGTCTAGCTAAAGGTTTACTGCGAAGCCTGACCCATCTATTTGGTGTCTAGCTAAAGGTTCACTGTGAAGCCTGACCAGTCTATTTGGTGTCTAGCTAAAGGTTCATTGTGAAGCCTGACCCATCTAATTGGTGTCTAGCTAAAGGTTCACTTTAAAACCTGGCCCATCTATCGGGTGTCTAGCTAAAGGTTTACTGTGAGGCCCGATCCATCCAATTAGTGTCTAGCTAAATGTTCACTGAGAAACTTAACCCATCTAATTGGTGTCTAGCTAAAGGTTTACTGTGAAGCCTGACCCATCTATTTCTTGTCTAGCTAAAGGTTCACTGTGAAGATTACCCCATCTATTTGGTGTGTAGCTAAATGTTCACTGTGAAGCCTAACCCCTCTATTTGGTGTCTAGCTATAGGTTCAACGTGAAGCCTGAAACATCTATTTGGCGTCTAGCTAAAGGTTCACTGTGAAGCCTGAACCATCTATTTAGTGTCTAGCTAAAGGTTTACTGTGAAGCCTGACCCATCTATTTGGTGTCTAGCTAAAGGTTCATTGTGAAGCCTGACCCATTTAATTGGTGTCTAGCTAAAGGTTCACCGTGAAGCTTGACCCGCCCATTTGGTGTCTGGCTAAAGGCTCACTGTGAAGCCTGACCCATTTATTTGGTGTCTAGCTAAATGTTCACTTTAAAGCCTGGTCCATCTATTTGCTGTGTAGCTAAAGGTTCACTGTGAAGCCTGACCCATTTAATTGGTGTCTAGCTAAAGGTTTACTGTGAAGCCTGGCCCATCTATTTGGTGTCTAGCTAAAGGTTCACTGTGGAGCCTGACCCATCTATTTGGTGTCTAGCTAAATGTTCACTTTAAAACCTGGCCCATCTATCTGATGTCTAGCTAAAGGTTCACTGTGAAGCCTGATCCATCTATTTGGTGTCTAGCTAGATGTTCACTTTAAAGCCTGGTCCATCTATCTGATGTCTAGCTAAAGGTTCACTGTGAAGCCTGATCCATCCATTTGGTGTCTAACTAAAGGTTTACTGTGAAGCCTGACCCATCTATTTGGTGTCCAGCCAAAGGTTCACTGTGGAGTCTGACCCATCTTTTTGGTGTCTAGCTAAATGTTCACTTTAAAACCTGGCCCATCTATCTGATGTCTAGCTAAAGGTTCACTGTGATGCCTGATCCATCTCTATGGTGTCTAGCTAAATGTTCACTTTAAAGCCTGGCCCATCTATCTGATGTCTAGCTATAGGTTCACTGTGAAGCCTGATCCATCCATTTGGTGTCTAGCTAAAGGTTTACTGTGAAGCCTGACCAATCTATTTGGTGTCTAGCTAAATGTTCACTGTGGAGCCTGACCCATCTATTTGGTGTCTAGCTAAAGGTTCACTGTAAAGGCTGACCCATCTAATTGATGTCTAGGTAAAGGTTCACTGTAAAGGCTACCCATCTATTTGGTGTCTAGTTAAAGGTTCACTGTGAAGCCTGACCCATCTATTAGGTGTCTAGCGAAAGGTTCATTGTGAAGCCTGACCATTCTATTTGGTGTCTAGATAAAGGTTAGACTCTTGATAGAAAATAAAATGGTCTGTGAAAGATAGTTACCTTAAAGATGAAATGTGCAGCACTGGTCTAAGAAAGGCTAAGATGCTTGCACTGATTCCCTATAAACTAATGGTTCACCCGTACCGAGATGTTGAAGGAGTTTATTTAAGAAAAAAAAATGGAGTAACTTAGTAATGATTCGTTAATCTTATGAAAAATTAGATTCTCACTTTTTCCAAAATGCTTTTTATTCACTGAATAAAAAATAGTTTTCTATACTTATGAAAGAGCTCTAGGTTATAGATTAATAGATAAAAATTAAAACTGGTTTTAATTAGCATCTAATCAAATTAATAATAATATTCTTTTGAGTTTTACACAGCATAAACATAAGGCTAATTTAAAATATCAATAGTTACAGGAAAAATACTTTGGAAGAATTTAATATTGTTATCAACTATTGAACTCTTTATACTGACTTAATTATCACACCCGATTACATTTAATCTAGATTAAAGAAGCCCCTTAAGTCATTTCATTCCAATGAATACTAAACGATATATATTCTCACAGTTAATAAATATTGCAGGTTGCAGTTCGCCTTTCACAGAGATCAATAATGTTGGCTGCTTGCATTTGGTATTAGAAAATGTAACATTTGCAATTGCAAAAGCTGCTTGTCAACAAATGAACGCAGACCTCTACGTTGCATCGACTACTGAGGAATTTAACTCGCTCCGAGCTTTTCTTAAAGCAAATTATGTTGGTAAGTATATTTACTGTTTGAACTTGTGATAAACTACAGTATAAGCTTGAGGGTACACTCGGGCACACTATTCTAGATTATTTCTCTTCCTTTTTTCTTTTTTTTTTTTTTAAGTTTTTATAGTTTATACAGAATGCCTGAAAACTTTAAATCATTCATTCATTTATAGTTTATATATGAAAGATACATTTTAATGTTATTGTTTTTGAAATACTTAATTTTAATTTTTTATTACTTCTTTTATACTTTACCTATTTCCTCTTTATATTCCCTCCCTGTTGAAACCCTTGGGT
>NC_090748.1:84720661-84725661 GCF_036898095.1 Palaemon carinicauda | reverse complement strand
CGATTCAACTACCCGATTAGGAAGATCATTCCACAACTTGGTCACAGCTGGAATAAAACTTCTAGAATACTGTGTAGTATTGAGCCTCACGATGGAGAAGGCCTGACTATTAGTATTAAACCTTCTGTTTACAAAGATAGCATGCAAGAATGAAAAACTCATTCTTTCTCTTCAAACATCAATTATTGACTAATTGTTAAATATAGAACTATGATAACAGTAATTATATATTGGAAAATGATACACAACATATCATAAGCAAAATGTACTCTGCTACTTCTATAGCATTGAAAGTACAAATATAAGCGTCTCATTACAGAAATGTTGCCTGCCACTTCTCAAGACGTTTGTTAAATATCAAAATGATTTCTAAAGCTTACATAAACTAGGAAAACAAGGCTAATATCATCGGAATGAGGCCACATACAGCAGAGGTTCCCAACCTGGGTTACATGTACCCCCAGTGGTACATTTTTTCTTTTCAGGGGGTATAGTGGATCCAGGAGCATAGCCAATTCTACGCAATGCATGACGTAATTCGCATTGACACTGAATAATAAAATTATAATAAGAGTACCAGTTTCATTGTTTCTCTTATCATCCTCAATTTTATGGATACACGGGAATCTATAAAAATACCCAAGGGGGTACAGAAGGATAAAACTCTTCAACAACCTTCCACTTGATGTCAAAAATAACTAAAATGTGGCAGTTTTCAAGAAAAACCTGAAGACTTATCTCTTTGGAAAGTGTTATAATAGTGATCTGAAAGCTATTAAGCCTGAATACAAATGCTAGCGAATAACTGAAAAGACACAGAACAAAACATAAACTGGAAAGAAATTATTTTCACACACCAAGGCCCGCCTGAACAGACTCGTAGTGTCTGATGGAGGGCGAGAAATAAACCCCTAAAAGTAAAAGTAAACCCCTGTGACATTGCGTTCAATAGAGGCTCTATAGAGTATTTATAACCCTGATGTAGTTTTTCACTTACGTTAACTATTAAATAAATACGGGTTACATATCCATAACTATAGAAAATGGATCCATATCAATCCATGTTCACCATTCCGGAGACAAAACATAAGATGATTTCATTTAGGTATATAATCTTCATTATATATCATTTCACTTATGTTAACTATTAAATAAATACGGGTTACATATCCATAACTATAGAAAATGGATCCATATCAATCAATGTTCACCATTCCAGAGACAAAACATAGGATAATTTCATTCAGGTATATAATCTTCATTATGATGCGAGCCATATTCTCTTGTTTCCGTGTGTTACGCCTGGAGTTGAAATTGCTCTGGTTTTACGTTGCACAATTGGTGGACTTTTTCCACAGTAATTGGTGTATCTGAAAACAAGAGATATTTCATATCGTTATTAGAAGTTCAGTTCGGAGAAACTTTATATTCAACTAAAGTTTTGGCACTACTGCTCTTTTTAGGGATAGTAGTGGCAATGATTTTACATTTAGGAAGCCATTTCTTATAAAACGAGTAAGAAAGGCGTAAGGCTTGTAATGATACATCATTAGTTTATAAATCTAGTTACTTACAACTTGATATGATTCGATAATTATTATCATTACCAATACCATCATAATCCAGGAAGTAACTTTAGTTAGAAATACAGTGCTTCAAGCCCTAGGAGCCCAGTAGGGAAAACAGCCTCGGAGAAAAATAAGTATAGGATAAAACAATCATGGCAAATTGTTAACAAGAACAACGTCAGCACGATTAGGTACAGAGAGGAGAGTAGTAATAGTTGGATCAAAGAAGAAAGTAAAGAAGGATATAAGGAAATATGTAACCTCTAGTTGGCTCAGTACAAGATATAACAAAACATTAAAAGACGAATCTACATACAATTTTGCTCGTTAACTTTTTTTTTTCTGGGCCTTTAGGATATACCCTTGGGTACATGTAACGGGGTACGGACATTTTCTCCACCTCTACATACCCCTAGGTCAATTTCCCCATTCAAGGTATGTAGTCAACTATAAAGGCAAAAAGATGAATATGTTTAAGAGTCAAACTTTCA
Source organism: Palaemon carinicauda (assembly GCF_036898095.1). Classification (NCBI taxonomy): domain Eukaryota; kingdom Metazoa; phylum Arthropoda; class Malacostraca; order Decapoda; family Palaemonidae; genus Palaemon; species Palaemon carinicauda. The sequence continues at coordinate 84,723,602 of NC_090748.1, read as the reverse complement.
CAACGTCCAAAGAGCAATTGCTTCATGATCCACTTACCCATCTCAAACCATTCAGTGAGGCCATTATCAACTCTGAAGGCTGTTATTGCCTGGCGGAGAGCAGACACCACTGCGTAGGACATGCATAGAGGTGGTTCTCCCGTGGCTGTAATTAAACCAAAAAGTTTCATCGATAAGTGATCGGTGTCAGTGACCTTAGATGTCACGAGGCCAGAAAACCTCAAATCAATCAATCAATCATTGACAAGTGAGGATCAATTAACATTTCTTACGCTGTATTCAAATGCAACTAGCGTATAGTTTGAACTGCTATTTTCAGTAAACTGTTCTTTCAGTAAACTGTTATTTCAGTAAACTGTTATTTCAGTAAACTGCCTCAAACCTAGACAGTTTATCAAACCTACGGGAGCATCTCGACACATTAGATTGTATTACGTTGCGTATATTTACTGTCAAATAATATTGCTGCTGTGACGAAAGTTCCTATTACTTAAAAAATTACTAAAATATTTTGTGTATACCTTTGGAACCCAATACACCTTTAGCGCTCTTGGCATTTGGCAAAAGGGTAATATTCATCTCCACAGGAATATCGTGGGCTGTTGGAGGCTTATACTCCTGCAAAAAGAAAAAAACAAAAATGTAAAATTGTAGAGGTGCTACGAAAATTTCTATTACAAACAGAATCAGAACTACAGTCTAGCATTGCATCTTAATAATTATGGGATGAATGCAAGTTTCATCATTTTAGAATATGATTTACAGCTTGTATTATATTATCAACTGTGACAATACCATGGCAGGTCATAAACTCATGCAAAACTTACGACTTACCCAAGTGCCATTGGAGAGTTTCTGTCCAGTCTCCGGATTAAATTTAACCAATTCCGAAGTGAACAGGCCAAGACCCATGACGAAAGAGCCCTCTATCTGCCCAATGTCAACATACGGGCTCATACTCCTTCCGCAGTCCTCTACTATATCTGCTCGTCGAATCTGAAATCAATTATAAGATTTGTCCTTATATAAAAATCGTGACATTGGGGTTATCAATGATTGCTTCTACTCGGATTAAGAAATAATATTGCAAAGTTAGGATGAGGTAAAACTGGAGTATGATTCAAGGAATAATGAAATGATGACAGGCACTGAAAATAAGAATAATGAGGCGATGAAAGAAACGGGAAAAGGAATAATGAGACGATGAAAGAAACTGAAAAAGGAATAATGAGACGATGAAAGAAACGGAAAAAAGCAACAATGAAACAATGAAAAAAATGGAAAAACGGAACAATGAAACGATAAAAGAAACGCAAAAAATCAACAATGAAACGATGAAAGAAACGCACCAAAAAAGAAAAAAACAAAACAATGAAAGAGGGGAAAACGCATAATTGTGTCAAGATGAAAGAATGGAAATAATTTAACCTATTACAAACAATCTAGAGATCTGATATAAAAACACGTCCATGCAACTAAACGAAAAGATAATACATTATTCAATAGGTAGAAGTTTAAACGAGTAATTCTGCATTACATGCACAAACAAATGTGTTTTTATAAATGTATTTGAATCTGGTCATGAGTGTTGAGGATTGCATATTTCAGAATGTTAAGAAAACTGTGGAATATTTAAGAGGTATAGAGACATTGATATGACATTGACGTTGATCCGAATGTCTGTTTATATGTGTTCGTTGTGGATCACCATCGAAATAGTATTGGTCACAGAAATAGAGGATCACGAAGACCCAATTCAAACAGGTGATAAATGGCGTAGCCAATGCAGAAACATTAAAGATTGCTAACTTGTCTCTGATAATAAATATTCCTATGAAAATTTATGTGGCAACAACCCTGTTAGGAATAGCTGATTATAGTCCATATGTATTCACAGTAATATTGTGTTACTTATAGCCCACCATTCAATTCATGTGATAAATGGCGTTGTCAGTGAAGAACCGAAAAAATGGACGACTTGTCTCTGATCATATATAGGCCATATATATTACTATCATTGTATTTCTCGGTGACAGGTGGCACATTTTCATTGATCAACATCAACGTTTGCCTACATATTGCTTAGCCTTCAATTGGAAATGGATAGATGAACTGGGAAATAAATATTGCAAAAACAATTGTAGTGGCTATAAAAGGATTGCATAAGCATTTGAATTTCGTTTAAAATTGATTAGTGCACTGCACTACATTAATAAAAATATTGTACTTGATGTATAAATTTTCGTATATTACAATATAGATTACATTTAGGGATTATATAGACTTTCTTCAGTTACTTGGATTACAATATATTTTTTATCGTGGAGTATTGTATTTCAGAGTTGTATTTCAGAGTTACTCTGGTTGCATAATGAATGCCCAAGTTATAAAGTATCTTTAAGTTAAAGCCTAAATACAATTCATAAATATTTTTTTTTTTTGTGTTTGTCCAATGAGTTTCATAACTTAGATCCATGTTATCTAGTTACATCTGTAAACGGATTAGTAAGGTTTTGCTAAAATTTTACTACTATTATCCCAATGACTTGCATAACAAGTTACTTCATTAAATAGGTAAGTAGTTTGGTTACTTGTAACTTTAAGAAAAGGATCAAATAGCCAAAGGGGTTGCATGGAAAATCCATTTCATAGTTTAATGAGTTTACTGATAGCTTAACAAATTATCATGTCACGAGAAAATTGGCAAGATGAAATAGATTCAAAACACCAGTACTACCAAGTTGAGAAACTAATATTGCCAACTTAGCTCTTCAGTATTTATACTAAACGGAAAAACGTAAACAGGATGATGAATTCTGCAGTGAACACCCGAGAAAATGGTACATTTGAATACAAATCTCCAATATTGTCTCTTATTCTCATAAATATGCTAAATTATGCATCAATGTTATAAAAATATAAACAGAATATATTGACCCAT
>NC_090748.1:84708161-84715661 GCF_036898095.1 Palaemon carinicauda | reverse complement strand
AATCCACGTTGGGTCTTTGCCAGTCTCCTCTTTCATTTTGGCTTCGACAACGTCCAATCTCAGGCGCAGAGCTGTAGCTGCCTTTCTGGCTCCCTTGAAAAATAAACATTCTCTTGTTTAGACATTTCTCCGCTGAGAATCTTAATAAATTCATTTGCAATGAATAAACTACCATTTAATCTTTTTTTGTGTGTGTGTGTACTCAAGGTAACAATTCGTACTATTGTAAATCTGTCAGAAGCTGAAAAAATAAATCATATAAGGCATCCTGGTATATGAGAAGTAGGGGGAACGTGGCAAGTCACTTATTTGAAAAAAAAAAAAAAAAAAAAAACGATTTATTTACCTAGACGAGATAACTCAATGGATGTGCTTAGTAGAGAGAGAGAGAGAGAGAGAGAGAGAGAGAGAGAGAGAGAGAGAGAGAGAGAGAGAGACTTGCAGATTATAAAACTCACATGTGCGCAGAGGTCAGATCCAAAGGAACCTCCAGTCACCATGGAATTGGCACCCACCATCGTATCACTTGCTTTAATAACGATTTTTTCCAAGGGAATACGCAGAGCATACGCCGCCACTTGGGCTACCTGTGAAAAAAAAGATAAATTCTACTTTGGAAGACATTCATGATCAACAGGTAGGACTTGCTTTACTTTAAAGATATGTCCTCCTTCGGGATATCCTTTCTTTCATTTTTAATCTTCCAACACAATAATATCCTTCACATAGCATAGATCCTTTCAATAGCTACTTCTTTGATTAAGACAAAATCTAATTCTTAAAATTGCCAATGTCTTTAACCTTTTCCACCTTCCAAAGCTTCTTAATTTATACCAATTGATCTCTCAGCCTATTTTCTAAACCTCATATCAAGATGGCCATGCACTTTAGTACTTTATAGGCTCCCTAATTTAAAGCAATATTTACATTTCAGTACCTAATATTCCTTAATTCAAGTGTATCAATAAGTTACTATCGCATCCAGGGATTTATTTTTCAGTCCTTACTTTACTTTATGGGTTGCCTTTCTGGTCCTAAACAGCAAGGGAACCCTACACTCTGCAGGACCTCCACAGTCATTTTATCATGTTCAAGTATTCCATTTGTTCATGATATCCCTGTTTTATCTTCCTTTATAAATTCCTTCACATAGTTACCCTCACTAGAAACTTAAATTTCGATCACAATGTCGACAACATTAAATGAATACAGTAACTCCACTCTAAAACACATGACAAGAACTTTAGGGGAAAAAATCACTTGCATACCTTAGTGTTAATACCTTGTCCCATCTCTATTCCACCGTGGGAGATGGCTACTGTTCCATCGCCCTCATAGATGGCAACTAAGATGCTGTACTTGAAGACGCTATGATAATTGAATCCATACCACATCGGAATGACAGAGAGTCCCCGCTTCTTCCATTTGTTTTCCTGTGGTAAAAGAATAATTTTGCTATTAAATCATTTTGGAAATATTACGAAGACATTGGGAGTTTGTATTTGTAATCATAAACAATTCATGTGCGTTTTACATATAGAAAAACGTATGTATGGATTACCGAAATATTAATATACAGTACGTACTCAAACAATATTTAGAATAATATGATATTAAAGTCCGGATGACTGGTTTTGTAAAAGATGTCGAACAGTTGAAATTATTATTATTATTATTATTATTATTATTATTATTATTATTATTATTATTATTATTATTATTATTATTATTATTATTATTATTATTATTATTATTATTATTATTAGTTATTGTTTAGAATTTTTCAAAACGTGAATACTCTGAAGCTATGCCAATGTATTTTCAAGTGAAATTTCTCCTTAAGAATAATAAAAAAAAATATATACTTCTAAAAACGCGAGTGTTATAAATCTGCAAAGGTCTAAAGTGAGAAGCGTCAATGGTAAGCATTATAATCCGAACATCTTTCTACTGATGGCGAGAGAAAAGTAAGAAACAAATCATTCTTAGGAAGCTTAAATGAGAATTTGTAAAGTACTTTCTATTTTCTAAGTCATATTGTAAGATTTTTTTTCTTACAAGGGGCAAGCTGATTAATGATATAAACCTTTATTATAAAGTGTTTGACTTCATTTTCATTGGCAAGGTGTGATTTATACATAGCTACAGAATGTGTTAAAAATTATAATAAATCTTTAATTGTGAATTTTGTGTATGTATGTATGTATGTATGTATGTATGGCCATCGATCAAAAGATGACACAGAATACTGTATATCATAAAAAAAAGTTCATTTTAATAGTCTGCCTGCACAACTTTCTTCCTGTGGATGAAAAGAAAGGTATCTAATATCAAAGGTAAAAGTCAAATTAAGTCACAAGTAGCTTTTATATAGCTCAATCAGTAACCATGCCTTAAATGTGTTTTCGAATATGGGTTGTGGTAGCCTATTAGAAAAGTTCCTGCCAGGCGATCTCCCAGACTAGGGTTTGAGTCCCGCTCAAGCTCGATAATTTCTTGTAGTGTCTGCAACCTCACTATCCGTATGAGCTTAGGATGAAGGGTTTAGGGGAGAATGTAGGTTTACCTGCTGAGTCAAGCAACCACTGCCTGGCCCTCCCTGGTCTAAATTTGGTGGAGAGGAGGTTTGGCCGCTGATCATATATAGATATGGTCAGTCTCTAGGACAGTCTCCTGCTAGCTAGGACATTGTCACTGTCCCTTACCTCTGCCATTCATGAGCGGCCTTTAAACGATAACCTTAAAAAAAAAACAAGCAGCATGAGTACTCACAGCGTTGAACTGCTTCACATCTTGTTTCCTTTGCTCAAGGGACCCCTTCTCCTTCAGCAGAGGGATGACATCGTCAGCAGCTACGTTCTTCTCATGGGGTGGTGTCATAAGGCGGGGCACTCCGGCAGGAACCATGTTCATCTCACGGATTTCCAAAGGATCCTTGTTCAGGAAGTGAGCTATATGCTCGATTATGTTTTCTATGGTCGCTGTGGCTTCCACGTGACCTGAGACAATGCAAGGAAAATGTCTGAATACACATATATATAAAGAGAGAGAGAGAGAGAGAGAGAGAGAGAGAGAGAGAGAGAGAGAGAGAGAGAGAGAGAGAGAGAGAGAGAGAGAGAGAGAGAGAGGGCTTTCACTGAGCGGATGCATTTCTTTTGCATTGCAACTAGAACTTGTTACTACTTGACTATAAACTATTCTGCAAATAGTAGCTATGGATTCAATAACGCCTAAAGTAATGTAATTTTCCTGAACAGTTATCACAAACAACTAAAGATACTCATGATTATGGAATCCATCTCAAGTGATGCCCTAAACGTATCTAAAACACTCAATCAAACACTAACACACAAATAGCTTCAACATTTATTCCATCTTCAAAATTCACTGACACGCAATACGACAATCAAATCGCTCACCGGGGGTCCTGCAGAAAGTATTAGCAGCGGTGTCTGTGGTGACAACATATCCATTGTAAACAATATTTGGGATGTAATATGTGTTTTGGACGGCTCCTCCAACGAATGCTACCGAATGTTCATTGCCCACGTGACCTGCGTCTGTGGTCATGTCTACCTTGAGTGCCTGGAACTTCCCGGAGGCGTCAAAACCAACCTGATTAAAGGAAATGAAGATACGATTTTAAGTACACGCATTTAGTGTGATGACATCCCCTATGTTTGATACCGCAGCACATAGAATAAACACACGCACGCACGCATGCTGCAGTGGACTAGTAACGGCTGATGATAATATGTATGTAGTATATCATCATCATCATTTTTTAAGATAAAAATTCTTCTCACACCAAATATCCTATGCAAGCAATAGATTTCACTTCATACATTTCAAATTTGGCGTCCACAGGCAATTCAAGAACTATTTTACTATTTTCTTACTTTTCCTATTCTGTGGCTCACTTCCTCTCTCATCTTGCCATCATCCAATATATTTACTATCAGATAACAATACAAGATAAACATTTAAATTCTTCCATCTTCCATTAAAACTTTCAAAACTTTATCTTCCCGGTTTCGTTTTACCGTGAATACGTCAACCTTGGTCTCATTGCAAATTCTCAAATCTTTCTTTTGCGAATATTCTAAAAATATCTAACCAAACTCTCACTACTATCCCTATGGCCCCATGATGAAAGTTAATAAATTCCTCATCTACTCATTTAATTTCCATTTTATAACTAATAGCCCACAGCTCATCCATTTCCCCCTATGCTCTCCTCACTTTCTTAAGTAGCCTATCTTTCTCAAATACAATTACAGCGCCATTTTCATAGTTACCGTACAACATACACCCACCTTAAATTGCTTTGAACCTATGCACTGTTGGAAAAAAGCGTAATTTTAATCGGAAATTCTCCGTAAAAATATATTGTCCCCAACAACGTTTTAGTAAAATGCACGAGACCGTAATTTTACTTACTTTTTTATTATCCTTTACGGGTTGGTGACCGTAATATCACTCCTATACGCCAATGCATCCGTTTTTAAAACGATAAAAATCATGGAATAAATGTTGCCAGACATTTACCATTTTTAATGCAAATTTTTAACAGCGTAATAGTGACCAGATGTATCTCTATTCAGTCCTCTTCTCACCATTACTTCATTGTACTTGTTCATCTATCTAATTTCTACCGGTACAACCCAATCAATTCTTATTTTCAACATTTTCACATTCCGAAGTATTCAGATATTTCTTTGGAAACTTTATACAGGAATTTCCAACAAAGCATTTTTTACAACACGTTTACTTCAGGAATGTCATACCTACCAACAACTTCATCTCTTCTTGTCACTTACCTTTACATTAAAATCATAGTGAACATTCATCCTTTCACGCTCTCTTTAAGAAATTAAGATTATTTTTACATTATTTTCTTTATACCTAGCCCATATTCTCTTACTATTCCCAACTTAGTCCTGCCATATTTGGTGTGATCACTAACACAATTCCTTCCTTAGTCCAACACCTCACACTTATCCCATCAATATTTTCTCCCTTCCTATTCTTGCGCACATCATCTATTTACTTTCTTACCTGAAGGTCACATTTTGCAGCCTTCATATTCTAAAAAAAAAAAAAATATAATACATTTTTTTCTGATCATCCCACGTCTAACTAAATTTCAAACCATAAACTTAATTTTCTAATAGTGATTAAAGTTACAAACACCATACCTGGTGAAATGCAGTTAATCTTGGGAGATCGTGGTTTATATCATTATAACAAACCAAAGAAGGAATGTGCCTTTAAACACACCATACAACTGTTAATATATTTCATACGCATTGTAGCATAAATTCCTAACCTCATAGGCTGCATGGTATGGCTCCCTCCATCCAGCATACGTCATGTTAGTGTTGAGGTCCGCAACCAACCGGACAGCTTCCTGGCTGCAACGGCAGCCGCTGACGAGACTATGTTCTGTCGGCTGATCTTGGATCCGTACCCGCCACCCAGACGTCGAACCTTCACGTTGATGCTGTTCAGTAAGCCATTATTATTATTGTTGCAATTTTGTTTTTGATTGTTACTTTTTTTTACTAGGACCATTATTTTCATTACAACTATTATTATTAGCATGTCCAGACTGCAAAAAAAATAACTAGCATAAAAGAAAGATGACGCAAACCAAGACTTCATATAAGTAATGTACAGTTCCAAGTTCGTAATATATTATCTACATCCTCAACAGGCTACTCTATTAAGCTGCCCAATGAACAGAGACTTGAAAGTGTCTTAACTAAAGAAGACCCAAACAAGGATGAAAGGCAAGGATGCTACCAAATGAGGCACAAGTCATAAAAACAATTGGAACCAAAGTACCCTACTTACAGAGTACCTGAGGAGTTTGCATGCTATACAGCTTATATATCATCTACCTTTAAGCCCTGTCCACACGATTGGGCATGCTCGACGGGCAAACAGTGATACCACGCCACAATAGTTAGTGAAAATGAGGGTTGATGATGTGAAGCGGGAAAACTAAAGGCAGGGATCTGGCAACACTATGATGCCAGATCCCTGTCTGTGGCTTTCCCGCTTCTGACGTCATTAACCCTCATTCTTACTAACTATTGTGGTCTGGTATCACTGTTTGCCCGTCGGACATGCTCGATCGTGTGGATAGGGCTTAAACATGAAACCCTAATCCACCAGTGACAAGTAAGCACTGTATTCGAAATGTCACTTTGAAGGGAATTAGACGAAAATTTTCATATAGTAATGCATGGAATGCAAACACAGCTAAAAGATCCACTTGACTTAAAATATATTTTCTTTTTATTTTGATTTACCTTGTTAGCTAGGTAGCCTACTGTTGGGATTGTCATTATACTCCTGAATAGTTTTTTACTGCCTTCTTCGAGGTAAGGGGTCAATAAAAGGTCAAAATATAAATTTTATGTGATCTGTGAGAAATTTTTAAGAAGTTACTTTGATGCTAAAGTGTTATTTTACACCCAATTCTTTTGTATTAAGCTTACCGTGGTCTCAGATTAATTAAAAGGTCAGAGCTTCCTAATTTTCACTAAATTCTAAAAACTACATTTCAGAGATTTTCAGTATCATATGCTGAGGTTGAAACAGCAGTATATGGTTCGTATGTTATCCTTATCAATTTTCTGTAAATGTTATGCTTTTTATCTGCATAATCCAAGTCATGTACCGCACTTATAACTTATAAGTGCAATTCCAACATATATCAGAAAAGATGCAGTTAAAATCCATTTTTTTAATACTCTAATTATAAATTAGTCTAATAAAATAACAGTCACAATGTCTAGACTATCATAGTCCTGGCCCAAAGAGCTAGTTTTTAATTCAATTGAAAATATTACAAGTTCAATTTAAGTTGAAAAGTTACATGGAAATGCAACCTTGATATGCTCTACTGTGTTATAAGAATAGTATAATATGCTCATAAATATACCTAACACAATTACCATAATAAAAAGTTAACTAATTTCTCATCACTCATTCACAGAAATACCAATTATAAATATCAATAAATTGTATCATCATGCCTTCCAATGAAAATCTGGATTAATGATAACGGTCGGTACAGTTGGCTTCATTAATTCCGGTACACTTCAAAGGAAGCTAAGGAGACGTCAGTGTACTGGAATTAATGAAGCCAACTGTACCGAAAGGACTTTCCAATCTAATATAATTAAATAAAAGATAAATTAAATAACTCTACCTACTCACGCGATCCTACATCACACGATTTATAATATTCTATAACAATTCATCAGTAATGAATTTGAACAAAAAATACAAAATTTATTATATACTTGTTCACAGGAACGTTCAGCGCAGCTGCAGTCGTCGTCTGGGTTTCCGTAGGCCACTGGGTGGTACAATCAACGTCATACCCGTCTTCGGTAGGCACAATCCGGGCAGCGTGTGCTTCCATGTTCAGGTGGAATTGCGAACCCATTGAATGCTTCTGGAGGAGCATAAAACAAAGCTTTACTT
>NC_090748.1:84680661-84688161 GCF_036898095.1 Palaemon carinicauda | reverse complement strand
ATCAGCAGCTCTTTGACAACCACAGTGCAGACTACCACCGAGAGCACTCTAACGACGGACTCTACCTACAGCACCACAGTAACTACAACAATGACGTCAACACCTCCAGGTAAATCATGTTTTATGATTGTGTTTTAAACAATGGTGAACTTACTTTTGTTACTACTATCCCACACAAATATTTGGGCAGTTTCTTTAGCGCTTGGAATTTGCATGCTATAACACATTGTTTCAGTTTGAAATGTTTTAATTTCTTAGAATGTAGGCTGAAAGAAATGAAGCATATGTACTGTATATACGAGTATAATCAAAACTCAACCCGTCTATTACTTTAAGCAATCCTTCATTGTGTTGCGGTTGGTTCCCTCAAAGTATTCATGTTATTTGAAAATGATAAATTAACACCATTTTGACTGTTGGCTTTTACTATGAGGGAAATATATTGCATTTTTACTGTCAGACATGAATAGTCTGGGCCATTTTCAAGACAAATTAAGATTGAAATGAATTGTGAAAATATTCACCCACTATTATTAAACATCCGGCAACCGTCTTGAAGTTTAAATTTACGAGGCAGGCTTGAAACCAAGTTTTAACTTTTATTTTATAGTTGGGCCAATTTCACAACGTTTAAAGCATAATGCATCAATTTATAAATAGAAGGATATAAGAAACTACGTTGAAGAGCTATATTCAGTATCATATAGGCAATTATTGTATGCAATGACATCTTATGCTACATAAGATTAGAGGGATGACAGCATTTCACTTATATCAGTGTTTTATTAGGTTCTGCTTATGATATTTAGAAAAAAATGGCCAATTACTGAGACCAGAAGTTATTAATCTAGTAGGTGAATCTTAATTTCAACTGGAAATGAGCCACGTCAGTTCCATGACAAATCCTAACGGGTTTAATACATATGACAATACAGAGAGAGAGAGAGAGAGAGAGAGAGGAGAGAGAGAGAGAGAGAGAGAGAGAGAGAGAGAGGGAGAGAGAGTTAAGTTTATTCTTTTTCCTTCTGTTGTTATTTGACTCTACCATAAAAGACTTTTAATCCTTCAAAAAGGCATCAGCGATTTGAGTAAACTAAAGCAGTATCACTGTATGATTTCCTAAGATCCTCCTGCCATCATTTTCTAATGAATATGAAACAAAACAACTGCCTTTCGTAGATCTCAATCAATACTTAAATGTCCCACCTAGAGAAAGGATCATCCCTATACTAATCGATTTACACTGGCTACCGATTAAAGCGAGAATTTAATTTAAAATATGTAAATAACCGACCAAATTATCAGAACCGGGCGTCCAAAATACTTAGAGAATTGCTACATACTGCGCAGCCAACAAATCGTGTCGACACGAGAATAGTTACAGATGGCTTCAAACTGTTGGAACCTAGATTTATGTCTACTTTAGGCTCCAAAGCCTTTAAACATGCGGCCCCGAGACTATATAATAAGCTCCCACGAAACATTCGAATGATTGAAGACATTACGGCTTTCAAGGGGGAACTGAAGACTTGCTGATTTCATGAGTCTTTTGACAGTGACGATTTAACAGTAAATGAACAATACTCTGAACGAACAAGGCAAAACGACAGTGAAGATCCTGTAGAGAGTGGGGTTCCCCTGCTGTATGGGACCGGTAAAGCAGCCATCAAAGTAAAGTAAAGTAAGTATGTCTGTACAGTACTATGAGATGGCTGGTCAGAATTATAAAAAGCCTTATACCATCAACAATTGATAACTTTTTAAACTGCCCCTCTTATGAGCTAATGCATTAATTATTTTGTTTTACCTTTCTATTCCTCGTTAGATCTCACTCAACCTAATATTATCTTCAGGGCCCACATTTGTTTGCCTTTGAGGCTTTAAACAAACACATTATTATTATTATTAATGGCTAAGCCACAACCCTAGTTGGAACAGCAGAATGGTAAAAGCCCAGGGGTTCCAACAGGGAAAATAGAAGAATCATAAAGCGTATTCCAATTCCATGATTAAATATACACTATCATGATAATCAGAAAATGTGAAACACTTCATTTCTTCATTAAAAACTTTATTTTCAATTTCTATGTTACCAAAATGGAGTTTTTTTTTGTATCGGGGGTACATATTTGCATGCCATAGAGCAGTTTAGTTACCTCTCGACTCCAATAACTTTAATTTATTCTTAACTAGTCTCTTGACGTCTGTTTGATTATCTGTATTATGCCAAAAAGCTTTAAGAATTATAGCATAAATCTTAAAACATATTTCTAGCTTCAGTAGGTCGCCAGTGTAATGGAAATCTTATCCTTAGGTTTATCACTTAAGATAATAGGATTATTTTAAAAATTTGGTCAACAGCCACTCCTCAATGAAACGTGTCATGACAAAAATAACAGTATTGGATTTGTTTTGTATAAAATCACATGGTTATATCACTGTTAGGTTATCAAGTCTCTGTCGTTATTCTCAAGGTATTGTACAATTTATCTTTTGTTAGATACAACAAAAGACTAAATATTAACAATAATCCAATCTCTCTCTCTCTCTCTCTCTCTCTCTCTCTCTCTCTCTCTCTCTCTCTCTCTCTCTCTCTCTCTCCTGACATCTAAGGCCATTGACATCAATATCGTTTATTGTAAATATAAGAAAAAAAGAATATTCAATTAAAACCATAAAAGCAAAGATTTCATTTTAAAAGTTAAATATATTTCAGAAGGTTTGCTTCGGATATAAAGCTAAAAATACCACTGGCATGGTAGGACATCATGTCCAAGAATCTTGGCAAGGATGAACCTGCCATCTTCACCTCGAGCCTCAAACAGATATCCATTTCTTCCACTACTATATGAGGGGCATATGGTCAACAAATGCCTCACTGTCAATGGTACCAAACAGTCGTTGCAATATGGTTGATGCTGGCCAGCCAGCAAAAACTCATGTGGACCCATCCATTTGGTGTCTAGCTAAAGGTTCACTGTGAAGCCTGACCCATCTATTTGATGTCTAGCTAAAGGCCCTCTGTGAAGCCTGACCCATCTATTTGGTGGTTAGCTGAAGGTTCACTGTGAAGCCTGACCCATCTATTTGGTGGGTAGCTAAAGGTTCATTGTGAAGCCTGAACCATCTATATGGTGTCTAGCAAAAGGTTCACTGTGAAGCCTTTCCCATCTATTTGATGTGTAGCTAAAGGTTCACTGTCAAACCTGACCCATCTAATTGATGTCTAGCTAAAGGTTCACTTTAAAGCCTGGCCCATCTATCTGGTGTCTAGCAAAAGGCTCACTGTGAAGCCTGATCCACCCAATCGGTGTCTAGCTAAAGCTTCACTGTGAAGCTTAACCCATCTATTTGGTGTGTAGCTAAAGGTTCACTGTAAAGCCTGACCCATCTATTTGGTGTCTTGCTAAAGGTTCACTGTAAAGCCTGACCCATCTATTTGGTGTGACTAAAGGTTCACTGTGACGTCTGACCCATCCATTTGGTGTCTAGCTAAAGGTTCACGGTGAAGCCTGACCCATCTATTTGGTGTCTAGCTAAAGGTTCACTGTGAATCCTGACCATCTATTTGGTGTCTAGCTAAACGTAAAGGGTCACTGTGACGCCTGACCCATCTTTTTGGTGTCTAATTAAAGATTCACTGTGAAGCCTGATCCATCTATTTGGTGTCTAGCTAAAGATTCGCTGTGAAGCCTGACCCATCTATTTGGTGTGTAGCTAAAGGTTAACTGTGAAGCCTGACACATCTAATTGGTGTCTAGCTAAAGGTTCACTGTGAAGCCTGACTCATCTATTTGGTGTCTAGCTAAAGGTTCCCTGTGAAGCCTGACCCATCTACTTGGTGTCTAGCTAAAGGTTCCCTGTGAAGCCTTACCCATCTACTTGGTGTCTAGCTAAAGGTTCATTGTGAAGCCTGACCCATCTAATTGGTGTCTCGCTAAAGGTTCACTGTGAAGTCTGATCCATCTATTTGGTGTCTAGCTAAAGGTTTACTGCGAAGCCTGACCCATCTATTTGGTGTCTAGCTAAAGGTTCACTGTGAAGCCTGACCAGTCTATTTGGTGTCTAGCTAAAGGTTTATTGTGAAGCCTGACCCATCTAATTGGTGGCTAGCTAAAGGTTCACTTTAAAACCTGGCCCATCTATCTGGTGTCTAGCTAAAGGTTTACTGTGAGGCCTGATCCATCCAATTGGTGTCTAGCTAAATGTTCACTGTGAAACTTAACCCATCTAATTGGTGTCTAGCTAAAGGTTTACTGTGAAGCCTGACCCATCTATTTCGTGTCTAGCTAAAGGTTCACTGTGAAGATTACCCCATCTATTTGGTGTGTAGCTAAATGTTCACTGTGAAGCCTAACCTATCTTTTGGTGTTTAAGCTAAAGGTTCACTGTGAAGCCTGACCCATCTATTTGGTGTTTAGCTAAATGTTCACTGTGAAGCCTAACCCCTCTATTTGGTGTCTAGCTATAGGTTCAACGTGAAGCCTGACCCATCTATTTGGTGTCTAGCTAAAGGTTCACTGTGAAGCCTGAACCATCTATTTAGTGTCCAGCTAAAGGTTTACTGTGAAGCCTGACCCATCTATTTGGTGTCTAGCTAAAGGTTCATTGTGAAGCCTGACCCATTTAATTGGTGTCTAGCTAAAGGTTCACCGTGAAGCTTGACCTGCCCATTTGGTGTCTGGCTAAAGGCTCACTGTGAAGCCTGACCCATTTATTTGGTGTCTAGCTAAATGTTCACTTTAAAGCCTGGTCCATCTATTTGGTGTGTAGCTAAAGGTTCACTGTGAAGCCTGACCCATCTAATTGGTGTCTAGCTAAAGGTTTACTGTGAAGCCTGACCCATCTATTTGGTGTCTAGCTAAAGGTTCACTGTGGAGCCTGACCCATCTATTTGATGTCTAGCTAAATGTTCACTTTAAAGCCTGGCCCATCTATCTGATGTCTAGCTAAAGGTTCACTGTGAAGCCTGATCCATCTATTTGGTGTCTAGCTAGATGTTCACTTTAAAGCCTGGTCCATCTATCTGATGTCTAGCTAAAGGTTCACTGTGAAGCCTGATCCATCTATTTGGTGTCTAGCTAAATGTTCACTTTAAAGCCTGGCCCATCTATCTGATGTCTAGCTAAAGGTTCACTGTGAAGCCTGATCCATCTCTTTGGTGTCTAGCTAAATGTTCACTTTAAAGCCTGGCCCATCTATCTGATGTCTTGCTAAAGGTTCACTGTGAAGCCTGATCCATCCATTTGGTGTCTAGCTAAAGGTTCACTGTGGAGCCTGACCCATCTATTTGGTGTCTAGCTAAAGGTTTACTGTGAAGCCTGACCCATCTATTTGGTGTCTAGCTAAAGGTTCACTGTGGAGCCTGACCCATCTATTTGGTGTCTAGCTAAAGGTTCACTGTAAAGGCTGACCCATCTAATTGGTGTCTAGCTAAAGGTTCACTGTAAAGGCTACCCATCTATTTGGTGTCTAGTTAAAGGTTCACTGTGAAGCCTGACCCATCTATTAGGTGTCTAGCTAAAGGTTCATTGTGAAGCCTGACCATTCTATTTGGTGTCTAGATAAAGGTTAGACTCTTGCTAGAAAATAAAATGGTCTGTGAAGGATGGTTACCTTAAAGATGAAATGTGCAGCACTGGTCTAAGAAAGGCTAAGATGCTTGCACTGATTCCCTATAAACTAATGGTTCACCCGTACCGAGATGTTGAAGGAGTTTAATTAAGAAAAAAAAATGGAGTAACTTAGTAATGATTCGTTAATCTTATGAAAAATTAGATTCTCACTTTTTCCAAAATGCTTTTTATTCACTGAATAGATAAAAATCAAAACTGGTTTTAATTAGCATCTAATAAAATTAATAATAATATTCTTTTGAGTTTTACACAGCATAAACATAAGGCTAATTTAAAATATCAATAGTTACAGGAAAAATACTTTGGAAGAATTTAATATTGTTATCAATTATTGAACTCTTTATACTGACTTAATTATCACACCCGATTACATTTAATCTAGATTAAAGAAGCCCCTTAAGTCATTTCATTCCAATGAATACTAAACGATATATATTCTCACAGTTAATAAATATTGCAGGTTGCAGTTCGCCTTTCACAGAGATCAATAATGTTGGCTGCTTGCATTTGGTATTAGAAAATGTAACATTTGCAATTGCAAAAGCTGCTTGTCAACAAATGAACGCAGACCTCTACGTTGCATCGACTACTGAGGAATTTAACTCGCTCCGAGCTTTTCTTAAAGCAAATTATGTTGGTAAGTATATTTACTGTTTGAACTTGTGATAAACTACAGTATAAGCTTGAGGGTACACTCGGGCACACTATTCTAGATTATTTCTCTTCCTTTTTTTTTTTTTTTTTTTTTTTTTAAGTTTTTATAGTTTATACAGAATGCCTGAAAACTTTAAATCATTCATTCATTTATAGTTTATATATGAAAGATACATTTTAATGTTGTTATTGTTTTTGAAATACTTAATTTTAATTTTTTATTACTTCTTTTATACTTTACCTATTTCCTCTTTATATTCCCTCCCTGTTGAAACCCTTGGGTTTATAGGTAATGGGAGATGAAGTATGAAGTAGGCGGGAAAGAATGCGTATGTATCAAAATATTAGCCATCCCTTTTGACGGGTCGCGTACACTTGTATTCTAAATTTTTTAGCCGCATTTCCTTGTTAGAAAGGCTTTACTTTCCCTAACCTATGATTTAAATTTACATTTCCTTACAAAGTTATTTTTCATGATTCCTCCACTGGTATTTATAAATTTTGTCTTGTTACGTTGTCCAAGTTTTATTTTGGGAAATATTAATGCATGCAGTTTCAGAAAAAAAAAAATATTTGAAAACTCAAAAAACTCAATATATAAACTATATTTTGGCAAACATACGATAAATAACAATGGATTGCAATTAAAAAAAACCACCATAAAGAAGTTTTTATCAAAGTAAAAATAAACATCGATGGTTAATAAAAAGGAGACTCGAAGATGATTTTCATAGCTTAATTGAATTTGGACTGGAGTACAAGTTGATCATTAAATCCAACGGTATATATAGTTTTACAAGAGAGTAGCAAGTTAGTTTTTTTTTCTTATAATACCCTTTTCTTTCTCAGGAAATGACCTCTGGGTCGGAGTGAAAAGCCGAGAATGGTTTGGGGGTCGTGTTCCAGATGAGACAGAATGGAGTGAGAAAGAACCAAATGGCGGTTTTGATGATTGTGCCCGGATGAGGGAGCCTGAATATAAACTTTTTGACAGAAGTTGCGATATCCAGTATCACTACATTTGTCAAAAGGCATCAATATGATGAAAAAAATCTGAACCAAATACGATTCTCTCTGTGTGTAGGGGGGGGGGGGCGTCTAGTATTGTATCACACTATTTTTTTCCCGATTGCTCCAATGCGTAATGATCACAGATTTTCCTAGACATTCCTTAAGTAATCTAAATTCTTCACCCAATCCTCGTTATATA
>NC_090748.1:84665661-84675661 GCF_036898095.1 Palaemon carinicauda | reverse complement strand
CAACGACAATTTTGGAAAAATGTACGATACCATGTGTCCCATAAAGAACAAACAAATAGTGGTACGCGAAAATGTTAGATGGTATAATAGTGAACTATTAAAGGCAAAAAGACACAGACGTAAGATGGAAGGTAGATGGAAAAGAGCCAAATCCTTACAAGCCAGAAATCTATATAATAAGGCCAGAAATGACTATAACATCCTGTTAGAAAAAACAAAAAGAAAATTCTACAACGGCGAATGTAAAAAAACTAATAACATGAAGGACTTTCATAAAAACCTCGATGATTTGATGGGATTAAAGAAAAAATATGTCTTGCCTGATAATGTTTGTGCAGAGAGTTTTGCTATATTCTTTAGTGAAAAAATTGATAAAATCTATAGAGGCTTCCCCCAAAATCACTTGGAGGGACAGTCAGCTATGCCAGTGAAAGAGGGAAAGAAGTTAATAAAATTTAGGGAGATAAATATGTGCGACTTGTTAAAGGTTATGAGAGAGATGAAGAATACATATTGTGGAAACGACCCTTTCCCAAACAGTTCAATAAGTGAAGCTCCAAACAAACAAGTCGTATATAATATTTACCTGAACATAATTAACCTAAGTATATCGCAATCCTGTTTTCCTAGCTGTGAAAAAACTGCGTTGATCAAACCAATTTACAAAGGGAAAGGTGATGTAAACGAGCTAAATTCATATAGGCCCATTTCAAATTTATCCTACATGTCAAAGCTTATTGAAAAAGTCATAAGTGAGCAATTGTGGGCGCATATTGACGAGTTACAGGTATTCCCGGAAAATCAATCGGCCTACAGAGCTAATCATTCTACAGAAACTACTTTGTGCTCAATAATGAATGATATGATAGGTCTTCTTGATGGGGGAAAGTGTGGAATTTTAATTATGTTAGATCTTAGTGCTGCTTTTGACACTGTTGTGCACGAGTACTTACTTGACGACTTGAAGTCTATTGGAGTGACTCAGGAAGCACTGAAATTTTTGCGAAGTTACTTAGTGAACAGGAAGACTATTGTAGAAGTTTCTGGAAACCGATCCAATGAGAGAATTCTTATGAAGGGTGTACCACAGGGTAGTGTCCTGGGCCCTATCTTGTTTAACATATATACTATCGAGCTATCACACATCTTGAAAAAACACAAAGTGGGTTTTAAACTATATGCAGATGATACTCAGTTTTACCTCTCAATTTCAACAACACAAGATACAAAGAAGAAAATTGATGAGATAATGACTGAAATAAAAACATGGATGCAGAGGAAAAAGCTCAAATTAAATGATGATAAAACAGAATGTATGTTCTTTGGCACAAAGGTGGCTTTGAAGAATTACCAGTTAATTCAAAGTATAAAAATTGGTGATGCTGATGTTGGGATTGTGCCTGTTGTGAAAAATTTGGGTGTACTGATAGACTGTAATTTGTCAATGAAGGACCAAATTGTGAACACAGTGAAAGTGTGTAACTATCACCTGAGAAACATAGCATTTATTAGAAAATATTTAACAGAGGGCAGTACAAAAATTTTAGTGGTGAGTCATGTAATATCAAGGCTTGATTATTGCAATTCTCTGTACTACAAATTGCCCAATACACTACTAAGGAAGCTTCAAAATGTGCAAAACCGGGCGGCTAGACTGATAAAAGGCATTAAATTTCGGGAGAGAATAACTCCTGCACTGATCGATCTACATTGGTTACCTGTTAAGGCTAGGATTGAATTTAAAATTTGCTTGTTGACTCACAAAGCACTTACAGGTGATAAGCCAAAATATCTTCGTGATTGCTTGATCCCCTACCCTGAAGCTACCAGCGCCACTGTAAGAGTTAGACATGCAGATGACCCCCATAGACTATTCGAAATTAGTGTGAATCATGCAATAGGAGGAAGAACGTTCAGTTATGCTGCACCGAGACTCTTTAACGACCTTCCACTCGATGTCAAGAATAGCAATAATGTGGCAGCTTTCAAGAAAAACCTGAAGACTTATCTCTTTGGAAAGTGTTATAATAGTGATCCGAAAACTATTAAGCCTGAATACAAATGCTAGCGAAATAACTGATAACGATACAGAGCAAAATATCAACTGGAAAGAAATTATTTTTTTTTCACACACCAGGGCCCGCCTGAACAGACCTTTAGTGTTTGATGGAGGGCGAGAAATAAACCTCTAAAAGTAAAAGTAAAAGTAAGTATCTAGAGTTCTAAGGTTTCCTCTTTGCATCTCGATACACAATAAGTATGATTCGGTAAACAATGCTCTCTGTGTATATGGGTTTCCTAACGCTAGGTAGATGACCCGTCAACTGGCCCCCTTCCCCCAACACACACATGCTTTTTTTTTCACTCAAAGCACCTTCACATTAAAGATAATATACACACTGATAGTTCTTTTGATTACCTTCAAATCTTAATTATTATAACGAGTTTTAATTGAAACCCTTACGGTAAAATTGAGAATTTACTCACCAACTTCTGTCTAAATTCTTCACGAACTGATGGTGATAAGAACGAATAACGATAGAATAAACTCAGGCTTTGGTTTAAACCCAATTTCTGAAAGAAACTCACCACAGTACACAGTAACCACGGAAGACCTTAAACAACTAAATCAATTTTCATCTTTCCCTTCGGAAAAGGTATTTACAAACTTGTGCGGAGGGCTTCTCGTGGAATGATAGTACAGTTAATTGCTAGTTAAGCCATAGTTTGGCCATTTTAGATTGTAGGACTTATGGTGACTATTTTAGTCGGAAATGAGCATTATAAGTAATTTCGTCATGTTCAATCTCTGTTCATTACTTCTCTTGAAGTTTATTTATTTCCTTTTTTCCTTTCTTAACTGGGCTATTTTTACCAGTTGGTGCCCTTGGGATATATAGCATCCTGCTTTTCCAACTAGGGTTGTAGATTATTATTATTATTATTATTATTATTATTATTATTATTATTATTATTATTATTATTATTATTATTATTATTACTAGACATGCCACCTCACTAGTAGGAAAAGCAGGATGTTATAAGCCTAAGGGCTCCAAAAGAGAAAAATATCCCAGTAAGGTATGGAAATAAGGAAATAAATAAACAATAGGAAATGAGAAGTAATGAACAATTGAGATAAAAAAATTAAGAACAGTAACAACATTAAAATAGATCTTTCATATATAATGTATAAAAAGACTTGTCAACTTGCTCAACATAAAAGCTTGCTGCAAGTTTGAACTTTTGAAGTTCCACCGATTCAACTACCCGATTAGGAAGATCATTCCACAACTTGGTCACAGCTGGAATAAAACTTCTAGAATACTGTGTAGTATTGAGCCTCACGATGGAGAAGGCCTGACTATTAGTATTAAACCTTCTGTTTACAAAGATAGCATGCAAGAATGAAAAACTCATTCTTTCTCTTCAAACATCAATTATTGACTAATTGTTAAATATAGAACTATGATAACAGTAATTATATATTGGAAAATGATACACAACATATCATAAGCAAAATGTACTCTGCTACTTCTATAGCATTGAAAGTACAAATATAAGCGTCTCATTACAGAAATGTTGCCTGCCACTTCTCAAGACGTTTGTTAAATATCAAAATGATTTCTAAAGCTTACATAAACTAGGAAAACAAGGCTAATATCATCGGAATGAGGCCACATACAGCAGAGGTTCCCAACCTGGGGTACATGTACCCCCAGTGGTACATTTTTTCTTTTCAGGGGGTATAGTGGATCCAGGAGCATAGCCAATTCTACGCAATGCATGACGTAATTCGCATTGACACTGAATAATAAAATTATAATAAGAGTACCAGTTTCATTGTTTCTCTTATCATCCTCAATTTTATGGATACACGGGAATCTATAAAAATACCCAAGGGGGTACAGAAGGATAAAACTCTTCAACAACCTTCCACTTGATGTCAAAAATAACTAAAATGTGGCAGTTTTCAAGAAAAACCTGAAGACTTATCTCTTTGGAAAGTGTTATAATAGTGATCTGAAAGCTATTAAGCCTGAATACAAATGCTAGCGAATAACTGAAAAGACACAGAACAAAACATAAACTGGAAAGAAATTATTTTCACACACCAAGGCCCGCCTGAACAGACTCGTAGTGTCTGATGGAGGGCGAGAAATAAACCCCTAAAAGTAAAAGTAAACCCCTGTGACATTGCGTTCAATAGAGGCTCTATAGAGTATTTATAACCCTGATGTAGTTTTTCACTTACGTTAACTATTAAATAAATACGGGTTACATATCCATAACTAAAGAAAATGGATCCATATCAATCCATGTTCACCATTCCGGAGACAAAACATAAGATGATTTCATTTAGGTATATAATCTTCATTATATATCATTTCACTTATGTTAACTATTAAATAAATACGGGTTACATATCCATAACTATAGAAAATGGATCCATATCAATCAATGTTCACCATTCCAGAGACAAAACATAGGATAATTTCATTCAGGTATATAATCTTCATTATGATGCGAGCCATATTCTCTTGTTTCCGTGTGTTACGCCTGGAGTTGAAATTGCTCTGGTTTTACGTTGCACAATTGGTGGACTTTTTCCACAGTAATTGGTGTATCTGAAAACAAGAGATATTTCATATCGTTATTAGAAGTTCAGTTCGGAGAAACTTTATATTCAACTAAAGTTTTGGCACTACTGCTCTTTTTAGGGATAGTAGTGGCAATGATTTTACATTTAGGAAGCCATTTCTTATAAAACGAGTAAGAAAGGCGTAAGGCTTGTAATGATACATCATTAGTTTATAAATCTAGTTACTTACAACTTGATATGATTCGATAATTATTATCATTACCAATACCATCATAATCCAGGAAGTAACTTTAGTTAGAAATACAGTGCTTCAAGCCCTAGGAGCCCAGTAGGGAAAACAGCCTCGGAGAAAAATAAGTATAGGATAAAACAATCATGGCAAATTGTTAACAAGAACAACGTCAGCACGATTAGGTACAGAGAGGAGAGTAGTAATAGTTGGATCAAAGAAGAAAGTAAAGAAGGATATAAGGAAATATGTAACCTCTAGTTGGCTCAGTACAAGATATAACAAAACATTAAAAGACGAATCTACATACAATTTTGCTCGTTAACTTTTTTTTTCTGGGCCTTTAGGATATACCCTTGGGTACATGTAACTGGGTGCGGACATTTTCTCCACCTCTACATACCCCTAGGTCAATTTCCCCATTCAAGGTATGTAGTCAACTATAAAGGCAAAAAGATGAATATGTTTAAGAGTCAAACTTTCACAACGTCCAAAGAGCAATTGCTTCATGATCCACTTACCCATCTCAAACCATTCAGTGAGGCCATTATCAACTCTGAAGGCTGTTATTGCCTGGCGGAGAGCAGACACCACTGCGTAGGACATGCATAGAGGTGGTTCTCCCGTGGCTGTAATTAAACCAAAAAGTTTCATCGATAAGTGATCGGTGTCAGTGACCTTAGATGTCACGAGGCCAGAAAACCTCAAATCAATCAATCAATCATTGACAAGTGAGGATCAATTAACATTTCTTACGCTGTATTCAAATGCAACTAGCGTATAGTTTGAACTGCTATTTTCAGTAAACTGTTATTTCAGTAAACTGTTATTTCAGTAAACTGTTATTTCAGTAAACTGTTATTTCAGTAAACTGCCTCAAACCTAGACAGTTTATCAAACCTACGGGAGCATCTCGACACATTAGATTGTATTACGTTGCGTATATTTACTGTCAAATAATATTGCTGCTGTGACGAAAGTTCCTATTACTTAAAAAATTACTAAAATATTTTGTGTATACCTTTGGAACCAAATACACCTTTAGCGCTCTTGGCATTTGGCAAAAGGGTAATATTCATCTCCACAGGAATATCGTGGGCTGTTGGAGGCTTATACTCCTGCAAAAAGAAAAAACAAAAATGTAAAATTGTAGAGGTGCTACGAAAATTTCTATTACAAACAGAATCAGAACTACAGTCTAGCATTGCATCTTAATAATTAAGGGATGAATGCAAGTTTCATCATTTTAGAATATGATTTACAGCTTGTATTATATTATCAACTGTGACAATACCATGGCAGGTCATAAACTCATGCAAAACTTACGACTTACCCAAGTGCCATTGGAGAGTTTCTGTCCAGTCTCCGGATTAAATTTAACCAATTCCGAAGTGAACAGGCCAAGACCCATGACGAAAGAGCCCTCTATCTGTCCAATGTCAACATACGGGCTCATACTCCTTCCGCAGTCCTCTACTATATCTGCTCGTCGAATCTGAAATCAATTATAAGATTTGTCCTTATATAAAAATCGTGACATTGGGGTTATCAATGATTGCTTCTACTCGGATTAAGAAATAATATTGCAAAGTTAGGATGAGGTAAAACTGGAGTATGATTCAAGGAATAATGAAATGATGACAGGCACTGAAAATAAGAATAATGAGGCGATGAAAGAAACGGGAAAAGGAATAATGAGACGATGAAAGAAACTGAAAAAGGAATAATGAGACGATGAAAGAAACGGAAAAAAGCAACAATGAAACAATGAAAAAAAAATGGAAAAACGGAACAATGAAACGATAAAAGAAACGCAAAAAATCAACATTGAAACGATGAAAGAAACGCACCAAAAAAGAAAAAAACAAAACAATGAAAGAGGGGAAAACGCATAATTGTGTCAAGATGAAAGAATGGAAATAATTTAACCTATTACAAACAATCTAGAGATCTGATATAAAAACACGTCCATGCAACTAAACGAAAAGATAATACATTATTCAATAGGTAGAAGTTTAAACGAGTAGTTCTGCATTACATGCACAAACAAATGTGTTTTTATAAATGTATTTGAATCTGGTCATGAGTGTTGAGGATTGCATATTTCAGAATGTTAAGAAAACTGTGGAATATTTAAGAGGTATAGAGACATTGATATGACATTGACGTTGATCCGAATGTCTGTTTATATGTGTTCGTTGTGGATCACCATCGAAATAGTATTGGTCACAGAAATAGAGGATCACGAAGACCCAATTCAAACAGGTGATAAATGGCGTAGCCAATGCAGAAACATTAAAGATTGCTAACTTGTCTCTGATAATAAATATTCCTATGAAAATTTATGTGGCAACAACCCTGTTAGGAATAGCTGATTATAGTCCATATGTATTCACAGTAATATTGTGTTACTTATAGCCCACCATTCAATTCATGTGATAAATGGCGTTGTCAGTGAAGAACCGAAAAAATGGACGACTTGTCTCTGATCATATATAGGCCATATATATTACTATCATTGTATTTCTCGGTGACAGGTGGCACATTTTCATTGATCAACATCAACGTTTGCCTACATATTGCTTAGCCTTCAATTGGAAATGGATAGATGAACTGGGAAATAAATATTGCAAAAACAATTGTAGTGGCTATAAAAGGATTGCATAAGCATTTGAATTTCGTTTAAAATTGATTAGTGCATTGCACTACATTAATAAAAATATTGTACTTGATGTATAAATTTTCGTATATTACAATATAGATTACATTTAGGGATTATATAGACTTTCTTCAGTTACTTGGATTACAATATATTTTTTATCGTGGAGTATTGTATTTCAGAGTTGTATCACAGAGTTACTCTGGTTGCATAATGAATGCCCAAGTTATCAAGTATCTTTAAGTTAAAGCCTAAATACAATTCATAAATATTTTTTTTTGTGTTTGTCCAATGAGTTTCATAACTTAGATCCATGTTATCTAGTTACATCTGTAAACGGATTAGTAAGGTTTTGCTAAAATTTTACTACTATTATCCCAATGACTTGCATAACAAGTTACTTCATTAAATAGGTAAGTAGTTTGGTTACTTGTAACTTTAAGAAAAGGATCAAATAGCCAAAGGGGTTGCATGGAAAATCCATTTCATAGTTTAATGAGTTTACTGATAGCTTAACAAATTATCATGTCACGAGAAAATTGGCAAGATGAAATAGATTCAAAACACCAGTACTACCAAGTTGAGAAACTAATATTGCCAACTTAGCTCTTCAGTATTTATACTAAACGGAAAAACGTAAACAGGATGATGAATTCTGCAGTGAACACCCGAGAAAATGGTACATTTGAATACAAATCACGAATATTGTCTCTTATTCTCATAAATATGCTAAATTATGCATCAATGTTATAAAAATATAAACAGAATATATTGACCCATGTAACTGTCTCAGACAAGGCAACTATCAGACTATCACAGTTATCGGAATCAAAATCTAATAGCAGTTGTCTAAAATGTATGAACATTGCAGTTGTATGAATTTAGGCTACAGTTGTTGGAATACCACAATTGCAGGAGATGATGACCATTGTCAAGATACTACTTGTTGCATGAGTTCAAGTATAATAGTCCAGATACCTCAGTTCTCAGAGTTGGTGTCTAATTGTCTGGACACTGGATTTATTCGAGTTAAGGTAAAGTTGTTGGACTGTAACTGTTGTCTAAAGTGGGGCATATTTTTCAAGATTCTAATGTTGTCTGAGTTGAAGTAAAATCGTCCAGAAACCATAGTCTTCTAAGTTGGAGTACAATTGTCTGAATATTAGATTTACCTGAATTAAGGTAAAGTTATCAGAACACCATGATTGTGTGAGGTAAGTTTCAATTTTCAAGATACCTCGGTTATCTGATATGTTGTACAATAATGGAGATGCTCCAATTATCAGAGTTGAGATATAAATGTTTGGGTATTAGACTTGTCTGAGTTAAAGTACAAATCCTGTGATAGATCATGATCTACATAACTTGTACTCTTGTGCATTGAGAAAATCAACATCACGCTTCCAACAATAACAGAGTTCATGCTTGCTGCTTCTCTTTCGTTTAAGTTTACTCCTCCAGCTGACCTGAAGATGACCTTTGGTGACCCCTGCCCATTATTTAATAAGTTAATAAGCATTCCCTGGACCTTGCTGTTTCATATTTGATTTTTTCATTCATTATTACTATCCCTTTCCTCCTAGTAAACTTTTTTTTGTAAATTTTGGATTTATTTGTGGTTTATACTGCAAATTAGTTGAATGGTTATCTCTCTGTTACTCATATCAATGTGCAATGGTATATACTCAATTTCTTGTTATGAAATGTATTAAAACAATCCTATGTTTTATACCCCATATAACTGACGATTTTATGATTATGAAAAATTTTCTAAATTGAAATTTTTACTAAGAAGCGATAACTTGAATAATAATTCAAATGATGATTGTAAATGAAAAAGAAGTATTAGTGAGGTAAGAGTTATGATTTAGATAGGAGTTTTAAAAAGGGAAGGTAACTTCAGTGTTTTGAAGGGGGTGTTCACTTGCGGGGTTTGGTGATAAGTTTATTCATTCCTCAACAGTTTGGCAAGTCAGTGAAGTCACTAGTAGTAAGAACGGTCTTTGCTTTGGAAATTTGAGGATTCTGAGCTTCCCACCAGGACAAGTCGAGGTCTAATTGTCTAGATATCATAGATGTCTAATTTGTGGTCCAATGGTCCAAATATTAGACTTATCTGAAGTTGGGTACAATTATTATCGTATAAATGTTGTTTACAGTGAGATCCAATCGTCTAGAAACCACTGTTGAGTTGAGGTACAGTTGTTAGGATAAAATTAGGATCAAATTTTCCAGATGATAATTTATCTGATTTACGGTGAAGTTCTTGGGTTACCAACTAGTTTCTGAATTGAAGGTCAATTGTCAAATTATCACAGTTAGTATCCAATTGCCTGATACCATACGAATCTCTGTTTGGGTTCAATAGTTAGGATATCACAATTGTCTAAGGTTGGTTGGGTTCAATTGTCCACATACCACGGTTGTCTAGCCGGGGTTCAATTGTTATAATATCAGTTTCCGAGTTGGGGTATAATAATCCGGATATCAAAGTTTTCTAAGGCGGGGT
>NC_090748.1:84650661-84655661 GCF_036898095.1 Palaemon carinicauda | reverse complement strand
TGTTGTTGCTGTTATATGATTATCATTTTAATTGCAATTGTTTATTATTATTATTATTATTATTATTATTATTATTATTATTATTATTATTATTATTATACATGACTTTTTTATTATTATTATTATTATTATTATTATTATTATTATTATTATTATTATTATTATTATACATGACTTTTTTTCGTAAGTCATGTGCCGTACTTATAATCTATAAGTGCAATTCCAGCATACAATATCAGAAAAGATAGTTAATATCCAGTTTATTAATACTGTTATTACAAATTAGTCTAAGGAAATAACAGTCAAAATTTCTAGACTATCATAGTCCTGGTCCAAAGAGCTGTTTCTTAATTCAGTTGAAAATATTACAAGTTCAATTAAAGGTGAAAAGTTACATGTTAATGCAACCTTTATTTGATCTACTATATTATAAGTATAGTATAAAATATTAATAAATGTACCAAGCATAATTGACTTAATCAAAAGTCAACTAATTTCTCATCACTCGTTCACAGAAATACCAAGTATAAATATCATAATATATCTTATCATTATGCCTTCGAATGAAAATCTGGATTAATGATAACGGTAGGTACAGTTGGCTTCATTAATTCCCGTACACTTCACGGGAAGCTAAGGAGACGTCAGTATACTGGAATTAATGAAGCCAACTGTACCAAAAGGACTTTCCAATCTAATGTAATTAAATAAAAGATAAATTAAATAACTATACCTACTCACGCGATCCTACATCACAAGATTTATATTCTATAATACAATTCATCAGTAATGAATTTGAATAAAAAATACAAAATCTATCATATACTTGTTCACAGGAACGTTCAGCACAGCTGCAGTCGTCGTCTGGGTTTCCGTAGGCCACTGGGTGGTACAATCAACGTCATACCCGTCTTCGGTAGGCACAATCCGGGCAGCGTGTGCTTCCATGTTTAGGTGGAATTGCGAACCCATTGAAAGCTCTCCCGACAGCTGGTGGGGCGATTCTTTAAAAGCCTCTGGGGAAGCGTAGAACATTAAAGCTTTACTTTCACTGTCTGCTTACAAGAACCATGTATACAAAAGTAATAAATAGGTGGAATTGTGTGTGTATCTGTGAGTGTTTGTGTGTATGCAGCACCAGCCTATGCAACCATTTCCAGTCCACTGTAGGATAAAGGCCTTAGCCACGTCTATTCATTTTTGGGTTTACCCAGTTTTCATCACTACGCTGGCCAATACAGATTGGTGATGGTGGGGATTTTCGTTTGAGCGCCCACAGAAAATCAACATAGTTTGGGTGCCCCTGCCTAGTGCAACTTTGCTGATCATAGTGATTAGCAAACCCTTTCACTACGTTTAAGGTATCACCACTCAGAAAGGGGTATATATATATATATATATATATATATATATATATATATATATATATATATATATATATATATATGTGTGTGTGTGTGTGTGTGTGTGTGTGTGTGTGTGTGTGTGTGTGTGTGTGTTTGACCAACATAAATATATTGCATTCTGAACACAGGATAAATATATTTTTGACAATTTCTATGGATAGACTTAATCAAAATATTTTTCAATGAGCTGTTATACTTAAACAATACCCTTACAATTAGTTTTTTTCTTATAGGAATGGCACCTTGATAACATTCTTGAAATAGTAATATAGTCTTCTATAAATCCCATTAGAGAAAATGGAACGGTGAATAATGCAGCCCTATGAGTAGGTTTTCTGCACATGGGTCTCAGCCATGACCAAAAAGTCAAAATAAGGGATGTATGAGTAACGGTTATATAACAAATGCAAATAAATACAACGTTCTAAACATATTATGTGAATTGGAAAGCCTCAACTTACACGATTGGCAAAGGTGTTCAAAATAAATAGATCCATCTGGTGTGTAAAGATACAACTAACATTGAAATTGAACCGATAAAAGAAATACCAATGTGACCAAGTATTGATGACAATATAATAATGCGTCTTACTTTCGAGACATTAGCTTTCCTATATAAGCAAATTAACTAAGATATAAATACATTAGGAGTCTATATTTAATAAATCACACAAGTAACAATAACGATAAATGTTTGACTTTTGAAATCACAGAATAATCCAGCCACTGTAAAACGGCGGTAAATAGTCTTAAATTTCCCATAATCAGACGCTTTATAAGAAATTCAAAAAGCACATGGAAATCCTATTCATCCCAAACAACCAGGTACGTAACCAATTATTATTATTATTATCATTATTATTATTATTATTATTATTATTATCATCATTATTATTATTAGCTAAGCCACAACCCTAATTGGAAAAGAGAGATGCTATAAGCCCAAGGGCTCCAACAGGGAAGATTAGCCCAGTGAGGAAAGGAGATAAAGGAATAAATAAACGATATAAGAAGTAATGAACTATTGAAATAGAATATTTTCAAAACATTAACAACATTAAAACGGATATTTCATATATAAATTACTTGCAAAGTCTCCGAGATGTAGATCTTCAATAACAGGAGCCCGCCTTCCAGACTCCTTAGCCTTTTTGATGGTTAGGATGGGTTCCTGGAGGTCTTCGTACTCCACGATGACCATCTTGGCTGCTCGAACGGCCGTGTCTCTGTTCTCGGCCACAATGGCCCCAACTGGCTGCCCTGCATACTTGACTCGATCGTCCACAAATATCTGAAAAATATATATATATATAGATTGTTTATAGCCGAATGAGTAAATTCTCTTTTTATCAAGGTCTTTCATTTCAATCATCTCCCACTAAACAATTAATGCTTTGTTAGAACTTACTGGATTTGATTTATGAATTTGGCCAATTAGGGCCACCACTGTGGCCTGGGAGGCCAGTTATTGTCCATGGGCAATTGGGTGGGGGAGGGGGGAGTATTCCGTAGTTACAGCATGAAGTAAAAGTTAAAAAAAAAATGCTAGACAGAGAGATGGAAGAGAGGAAGTGCAAACAGTGGTATTGTTAAAAGGCTAAAAAGTGATGCTATGTACCAAAAGGACACTGTAAAGACCTTCATGTAATGTGCAGTTGGACACAAGAATCCCTGGCACACCTTGTTCCAAAGCGCGCCCTGTCACACCCTTACTTCATAGCAAGTAACCAGTGTAGGAAGATATGGCAGAGGCGGTGGGGCGGGGACTCGGCATGCAGTATGGGTGTGGCTGGGTGCATGTCTTCATAGTTAGGTTGCATCAGGAACTTGTTTCCAACCGTACATTACACCGTTTGAGGTTCATTGACCATACTAAGTAGGTTGAGATAGCCAGGTATTCCTCTCTGTTCAATATTGTCATTGAATAGTTTGACAAAACCACTACATCAATAATTTTGACTTTCTAGAATTTTCATTTGATCAGAAGTGAAATCCGGATATATTTGAAGACATCAATGCTACTGGGTAAAATTTACCATCAAATTGAAATACTGAATCGAAGACAGTGTACAAAGCGAAGCTCAAAACACAATGCTAAATACTTCTACGAGATTATTCTGTCCACAATATTGAATTTCTGTCAAAAATGTTGGATTAATTTTGATAGAAAGAGCAAATAGTAAATTTTCTCTCTCACATTATTCGAATTTAAAACTGTCATTACAAAAATAAAAGGTCTCCTTATCTAAAATAACTTCTTAAAGATTAATGGTAGCAAATCATATCTTATTCAAAATCACCGACATTAATAAAAAATAACTATGGTTAAAATTCCAAGAAAACAAAATAATTTTAAGTATAATATAATTTTCCGTATATCTAATTAGAATTTTAAATGAAATTGAATTTTTTTTCTGTAATACGTCAGGGCTATGAATATTTCTTCTGAACAAAACTTTCCTATTTTAATGATAACTTGCATATTCCAGTAAAAATCTATAATTTACAGATAATTTATCTTATTTTTCTGTAGAATACTGGTGTCTTTTCTACTAGAGCAATTTCCTATGTAAAATCAATTAAAAACAGTCATTTATACTTGAAAACTAAGGAAACTAAACCAAGGGTTTTCTTAATTACTTATTCTCACAAAAAAATAGTAATGTAACATATAACTTATTATAAACAAATTGAATCAAATAGTATATATCACATTCCTCTTAACTTCATTAAAAGATAGCGTCATACTATATATATATACATTTATATATATATATATATATATATATATATATATATATATATATATATATATATATATATATATATATATATATATATATATATATATATATATATATATATATATAAGATGCATCACCTACACAAGACTGCATCATGCACAACAGTATCCTGGTACGTTCTCATGATCAACTAGCAGGGCACTCAGTGGAGAGCATACCTTCGCCACGCCAAACAGTCATATTACCTTTACCAGCTTCCTTGGGAAGTTTGTTTTGATTTGAGTGTATTTATCGATTTGTTTGTATGTCTGTCTGTGTGTTTGTGATTCGCATAATTCCAAAACTATTAGACCAAATCTCATGAAATTTTGTGGGATGATTGACCATGATCCAATGACAATTTGATCAGATTTTGGGAGTGATTAGGTCGAAAGTCAATGCCAAGGTCACGAAAAAGTAAAAAAAAAAAAAAATTATTTTCATGAAACTAATGCCAAAATGTGCATAATTCAATTGCCTATCTTGTGATATACAACATGATATAGTGATGACATTATCCTTGTTAGCGGTTGGGGATCAAAGGTCAATGGGGTCAGTGAACTTCCATGAAGTGCGGGTTTTGGCATTACTCAGCCATTATTATTCGACTTGGCGGTGGCAAAGGTATGTTTTTTTTTCTTCAAAAATAATGGATTTGTCCTTGGGTCATACTCCACATTGGCTCGGTAGATTTTGCGTAATGTTCTTCAAAAAAAAAAAAAAAAGAAAAAAAAATTCCATTTACTTAACATTGCAATTGTTTTCAAAGTACTGCTGCGTACTTGTGCTTTGATGTACTTTTTGCAAAATG
>NC_090748.1:84638161-84645661 GCF_036898095.1 Palaemon carinicauda | reverse complement strand
GCAGCACTAAGATCTAACATAATTAAAATTCCACACTTTCCCCCATCAAGAAGACCTATCATATCATTCATTATTGAGCACAAAGTAGTTTCTGTAGAATGATTAGCTCTGTAGGCCGATTGCTTTTCCGGGAATACCTCTAACTCGTCAATATGCGCCCATAATTGCTCACTTATGACTTTTTCAATAAGCTTTGACATGTAGGATAAATTTGAAATGGGCCTATATGAATTTAGCTCGTTTACATCACCTTTCCCTTTGTAAATTGGTTTGATCAACGCAGTTTTTTCACAGCTAGGAAAACAGGATTGCGATATACTTAGGTTAATTATGTTCAGGTAAATATTATATACGACTTGTTTGTTTGGAGCTTCACTTATTGAACTGTTTGGGAAAGGGTCGTTTCCACAATATGTATTCTTCATCTCTCTCATAACCTTTAACAAGTCGCACATATTTATTTCCTTAAATTTTATTAACTTCTTTCCCTCCTTCACTGGCATAGCTGACTGTCCTTCCAAGTGATTTTGGGGGAAGCCTCTATAGATTTTATCAATTTTTTCACTAAAGAATATAGCAAAACTCTCTGCACAAACATTGTCAGGCAAGACATATTTTTTCTTTAATCCCATCAAATCATCAAGGTTTTTGTGAAAGTCCTTCATGTTATTAGTTTTTTTACATTCGCCGTTGTAGAATTTTCTTTTTGTTTTTTCTAACAGGATGTTATAGTCATTTCTGGCCTTATTATATAGATTTCTGGCTTGTAAGGATTTGGCTCTTTTCCATCTGCCTTCCATCTTACGTCTGTGTCTTTTTGCCTTTAATAGCTCACTATTATACCATCTAACATTTTCACGTACCACTATTTGTTTTTTCTTTATGGGACACATGGTATCGTACATTTTTCCAAAATTGTCGTTGTATTTCTTGGTATAGCACCCAACACATTCTATGTCTACCATATGTTCACATTGTGTGTTCACACAAGACATTTGCGCTACACTAGCTTCAATAAAATTCTCAGCATCAAAATTTTCCCGTTCCCTATATGTGATCCATTTTTTCAATACTCTGGTGCAATTTATATTAACATTAAAGGTGATGATTTTATGTGTTTTTGAGATCTCAAAGTCTGGTTCCACTTCAAGGTTTTTTATTAGGTCTGAGTCTTTTCCACATATGACCAAGTCGAGTGTATGACCACCTATTGACGTTGATACCAAAACACTGTTTATTAAATTAAACATCTCAAATACTTCCTTGAGTTCTTTAGCCTTATTATCATTTTCATCATCTACGCAACAGTTGAAGTCTCCACCAATTAATGTATTTTTAATATCGTCCACCACACCCACAAGAATACTAAATTCTTCAATGAATTTAGTCATATTACTCGATGGTGGTCTATATAATGATATTATATTCAATACCTTATTGTTTCTTGTCAGTTTTAAACAGATATATTCAAACGTTTCAAATACTATTTCATTCATGATAGAAACCCTAGAGAAAGTTTTCGACACAAAGACACCCACTCCTCCTCCAGTTTTGTCCTTTCTTGGTATGTGGTAGAAATCGTGAGTACACGGCGTCATCTCCTGAATCTTTGAGTTATCACTAATATTTCCCTGCAACCAAGTTTCCGTTAATAAGCATAAATCTAATTCCATTTCGTTAATAAGATTTCTAGTCTTTATGGTTTTATTCCCCACCGATTGAATATTTATCAGACCACACTTAACCAATGGGCTAGACTCCATGATCGGTTCTATTTTTTATCCTGGTAAGCTCCTCCTTGTATACTTTACAGTTATCGTCATATGTCTTATGATTCGTATCATTGTAATTCCTCATTGTGCAGTTATGACACTTTAACGTATTTACAGTACAATCCGTGGTTCGATGATCCTGGCTACACTTGGCACATACCTGAGTCTTGCTACAATTTTCAGCAGTATGACCAAATTCCTGGCATTTATAACACTGAAATACATTGTAGGAATCATAGATTTTACAGCATCCTCCAAGCGTGGTATATACTCTATCATCTCTTTTACGGAAGATTTTCCTGATAGTTGGACTACACTTTATAATGACGTGTAATTTACCGCTTTGTCTTGATTTTAACTTCCTGATCAATTTAAAGTCTTCTTCATTTTCACATATATCATTCAACCATTCATTCTTCTCCATTATGCTGGCAATTATATCATCTTCATTTTCATCAATATTGCAGACCTTGATCTTCGGTTTAAGTAGATCCTTTTTATCTACTTCTACCTTAATGTCATTCTTGACCTCTTCTAAGTCATTTTTAGCCTTTTCTAACCCAGTTTTATCCGCAAAATTAACTACCAAGTGGCCTTGTTTAGAGGTTTTGACCTGTTCGACATTCGTGGTTATCTTCTTCATGATAGTTTTCTTGATATCTGAAGCCTTCTTAATTTCCTCCGTAGATTTTATAACCAAAGTGTTTCTTGATTTCAACTTACTTGCATATGTAGTCTTGGTCACATTCTCTTTTTCGTATTCCATAAGTTTCTCTTTCAGCTCGACAATTTCTTGACGCATATCCATGTATTGAGCAGTTATCATATCCATAAAACCAGACATCTGTTGTTGTACATTTACCTTCATCTCTTCTATGATGATGCTTAGTCTCGTCATGTCATCAACACATGCAGACTCAACACATTTTGGACATTTATAAATGATGTCCCTGCTTTTTAAAAGAGTACTTGTACCATCCCTTAAATTAGAGCAAGCTACTTCATCATGGTACCATCTTCGGCATTGATCGCATTGTATCCCATCATCGACATAGGACTCACAGTGCCCACACATGCCATGATTGCCTCCGTCATCACATTCTTCATAAGCTGTTGCCATTATATTTTCCTCTTTTCCTTGGAGTACCGTGTCAATTTCAGTCACAAATAGATCGAGATCATTCACGGGATTACGTCTTCCTTTTCGTTTTCTAAGGAAAGACATATTGAATCATTTTTCAATGAACTTTTCAAGTAGCCCCACCCCAACGCAAAAATGCTGGGTCAGGCCTTTCACTACAGACCTCACATACAAGGAAACCACTGATTTTTAGCACTATATTTCACTAATATCAATACTAGCAAACACCCACAAAGAGATTTTTCATAGTATAAACAACGAGATACACAATGATTCCGTTTAAAGCCAGATTCGATACAGAGCATTGAAACACACGTCCACACCCGCGGTTTAATTTTGGAGCGTCCTTCTCCTAGAAGAGCTGCTTACATATATATATATATATATATATATATATATATATATATATATATATATATATATATATATATATATATATATATATATATATATATATGTATACACACACATATATATATACATATATATATATATATATATATATATATATATATATATATATATATATATATATATATATATATATATATATATATATATGTGTGTGTGTGTGTGTGTGTGTGTGTGTGTGTATTTATATACACCAATATTGATATATATGTTAGCTAGGTCACTAAGAGGAGATTATGAAACAAAACCAATAGCTATTTCAAAATGACCCGACTGGACGTATCACCATTTGAGGTCACCTTACCTTAAATAAAAGAGATTGGGAAAGGGACCTGCGATATTCAGGCGAAGCATCTTCGAAGTGGTTATCTGGGCTGACTTCCTCCCCTAGCAACCTCACTGCCTCCAACACTGTCTCATTCTCGTTCAGCTTTAGATTTGACAGGTAGCTTTCAGTTTGAGATGCGTGGATCTGAAGAAGAGATAAAACGGGGGATTTCAAGCTTTTTGGAAGATAATCCATCCATATACCAAAGGCACTTCCCCCAATTTTGGGGGGTAGCCGACATCAACAAAGAAACAAAACAAAAACAAAACAAAAAAGGGGACCTCTACTCTCTACGTTCCTCCAGCCTAACCAGGGACTCAGCCGAGTTCAGCTGGTACTTTAGTTATTTTAGATGTTGCGAAAAAACGAAAGAAATACGTTAAGTTCTGATATCTGGAATCCCGACTTGGCAAGCAGCATTAATATTTAATTTTGTTCATTTAAACAAAATATGAATATATTTAAGGTTTTTGGTAACCATATACATTCCTATACTGCTATGTATTGAGTAAAATAGACTAAAAGGATTGTAGCAAGAATAACATCCTTAATATTACTTTGAAGGTCCGTATATGCATTGTTCTGATTCCTATTTTTATTTGCAGTTCTTATGTCTTTTCCATTGTTTTATCAGTTTTCGCTTTCCCTTACTTATTAGCATTCTATTGTGTCACTTTTCAAATTTTTTATTCCCCAAGATTGTTCCCTATGAATAAAAGATTTACGTCATTAAAAAAAAAAAAAAAACTTACGAAGTTAGGATTGATTCCACCCAAGATGATCAGCGGCTTCTCAGCAACTTTAAACCCGTCATCCGGATTCAACTGCATTCTGAAGCAGGCGTTGACGTAGGCGTGCGCATTGACTGCTCGGGGTGTGATTTTGAATGTCCTTAGCTTGAATAGAAATAAAGTTTAAAGAATTTGAATGAATAAAAAAAAAATCCCAGAAATGCAATAGACCTAGAGATGCAACATGCATAAAGACAGTTTTTATTACAAAGATGCAATAGGCCTAGAGAGTTTTTGCAGAGATGAAATTGGTCCGTGGGTTGTATATAGTTTCTTTTCATTTCATAATCAAATGATATCAGGATTTACAGATAAACATGGAAAGGGGACTCGTGCTATTTATGGTTTAGAGTATTTGGTTGAATACCATTTTTTTTATAGAGATGCAATAGGCCTATAGAATGGAAATAGTTTCGTTTCCTTACATAATCATTTGATAACTGAAGCTTAGGTGATTCTTCTCTTTTGATTTAATTGAAAACAATTCATATGTATAAAACATAAAACTAAACCTTCGAAATGATGATAATATTGAATATATCTCTAGAAACATTTCACATTCTTTGGATAGAAATTTAGATTGTTTAAGAAACTTCAATATATTATCAATAACATTGAGAAATCTTGAATTTTTCTATTATAACGAGCTAAAAACAAACCTCATGAGCTGAAGTTTATTACAATTTTCCAGAGAATTTCTACAATAAACAATAAAAAATAAATAAATTATTGATACTTTAAGGATAAGTTAATTCAACCTAAAACATTGACAAGTAATTATTTAGCCTTATCACAATTTTGATGACAAGAAACTATAAAAATCAATCTTTTTTTTTGTTATTTTGATAAACTATGTTCCTAATACAACTGGGATTTCCCGCTCTTAAAATATTCAGGGAGAAAATACAAAAGTCAATATATCATAGAATTATTTTTTTTTATCATACTTAACAGAAAATCAGTTCCTTGCTTTTGTATTTATAAATTTCGGCCATATTGACAAGCACTGGACCCAGGGAGGCCACTCAGAGAAAGAGGGGTTGGGCAGCAAGATGGATGAGAGAAAGAATGGAGGTGAAGAAAAAGAGTTAAAGGCAGGTAGAATTATAGACTAAATAGAAGTATCAAAGATGCTTAAAATGCTTACAGTCCACCGCTTGAGGTACACCGACGGCGCTAGCCCCCTGCGGAGGATGCTTACCTTTGTATTTGGAGGCAGTGGCGGGAGAGTAACTTTTAGAATGACCTTTCTGGACATGTCTGTCTTCAAAAACTGCTCAAGGTTGACGGATATTTTCTGGCCGTCTTCAGCGCTACCTAAGGTCAGCTCAGCATCAGCAGCCAGTAAGGTCAAGAATATGTCAGACTGAAAACCTTGGTGCTGATGCTTCATCATTAGGTTTCCTGCCCAGGAACCTGCCTGCAAGTTGAAGAAAAAAATGAGTGATTTATATTTTTCAGTCGTTCTACTGCTGCAGCTTTATTATTACTATTGGTATTATTATTGTTATAATTAAAAATTTCATTATTTAACTTGAATAAAACACTATTTCGTGTCTAACCATCTTGGGTATTGAAAATCCAGTTATATAAGTTGTATATTTAGAAAACACACGAGTTTTCATACTTTTTACAGAATGTCGTTTCTATACGTTATACATTTTCAAAAATTCAGGAGCTTTCGCACCTCTTTCAAACTTTCTTTTCAGCTGATGAGGCACTTCGTAAAAAAGTGCGAAAGCTTCTGTATTTTTTTTAAATATACAACGTATATAATTGTATTTTTGATACCCAATTCCATAATTATCATTATCATAATACTCTCCACTAAAAATATAAAATTTCGAGATTAGTTTATAGGTTGTTCGGCTTGCCAGTTTGATTACGTAGAAGACTCTATTTTATTCCAGCACTTTACTAATCTTTTTCACATGCACAGAAATTAACACAGTCACGTAGTAATTATGTTTGTATTGCTAATTCAAGCAATAAATTCAATAATTACCTCCGGCAAGAAAGTTTGGTTATGGTCCAGGTGCAAATAGATTATCCATTTTTTATATATCCGTTGCTAACAGGACTATTGTAAAAGATGTATAGATATTAAGAATTTGTTTACCCAATCGGTGGGTTTCGAAACTGGCATAAAGTGATCACATTATGCGAGTGATATGAAAATAAGTTTTTGGATAAATTGCACCCTCTGGGATTCGTTCTGTTACTGTTCGAACCAAAGATGTGCCTAGTTATTAGCAGAAAGTTATTAAATTATGGGAAGGACAGGAATGTTACGTTTACAGGGAAGAAACAATTCAGATGCGTTTTGCTATTGTGATCCAGTCTGTTACCAGATATTAAAAGCGGTCCAAATTTACATTAGCAAAGGTTTGTAGTCTCTGAAAGCTGTTACCTCTTTTTGTGTCACCATAAGGATGCAATCCCGTCTTGTTCTTATCATTTTTACAATTCTACTGATAACTATTGTGTTTGTGTCATATTTGATAGTGGAATTTTCTAACGCCAAACTTCAATTAGAGCTTTCCCTTCAGCTTTTTCCATTTCTATATGAAGTCGCTGTTTCTAGTCATCCTTCTCCATCTTCCTCTGTCCTGTACATCTTGTTCTCTTAAACCTTTTTCTTCATGTTATTCAATTACTCATCTTTACACCTGAACTTTAGCCTTTCCCTCCTTCTTCTACCCTCCACTCCATGTTTATAACCCGAGATGTATTTGGTAACATAGTAAACAAATGTTCTTTTTATATCCTCTGGGATGGAATAGTCACTGACTGCTCGACAGCAACAGAACGAATCCTAGTAGGTGCAATTTATCCAAAAACTTATATTCATATCACTCGCATAATGTGATCACTTTTTGCCAGTTACGTACTCCACCGATTGGGAAAAAAAAATCTTAATATTTATATATCTTTTACAATAGTCCTGTTAGCAACGCATATATATATATATATATATATATATATATATATATATATATATATATATATATATATATATATATATATATAAATGGATAATCTATTCGCACCTGGACC
>NC_090748.1:84615661-84623161 GCF_036898095.1 Palaemon carinicauda | reverse complement strand
TTTAAAGTACAATATATTTTCATTTCTCTCTTATTAGACATGAAGAATGTATGGAGAGGTAAGGAAAGACGATAAGAGTTAATAGAAATTAAGGGGAAATCGGGAATAACTGATACAATTTATAAACGAAAGCTATAGTCCATTTCTTTTAGCGATGCATATTTGCACCGACTCGCGGCGGTGCCCTTTTAGCTCGGAAAAGTTTCCTGATCGCTGATTGGTTAGAATTATCTTGTCCAACCAATCAGCGATCCGGAAACTTGTCTAACCAATCAGCGATCAGGAAACTTTTCCGAGCTAAAAGGGCACTGCCGCGAGTCGGTGCAAATATGCATCGCTAAAAGAAATGGACTATAGTTTACATTGCAACTTTCTCAGCAAGTCAATTATTAAGGAATTTTCTGTCAATCATTTGGTTGATTTTTGCGTTTGTTTTACCCGATTCCTCTATAAACATTTCTCTGTACAGTATACATTAAGAAGGAATCACCTCCTACATCATAATTCTTAATTACGCTTCCCACATAACATTACCTCGAGGACATAGTTGAAACGTTGACAGAAACAAAACAATTACTTCTACCTTTTGGACCTTACCCAGTGAAGTTTGGGCCAGACCTTGTACTTTATACTCATATCATGTACGTTCGTATATATTTAAAGGAACGTCTTTACGTACTTCCTTTCATCAGTTTTGCGGTGATGAATATCGATGATTTTTTTTCATATGGAAAGAATATCCACTTAAAAAAAAAAAAAAAAAAATCCACTAAAAAAGAAAAAAAAATTC
The DNA here is from genome assembly GCF_036898095.1 of Palaemon carinicauda. Lineage (NCBI taxonomy): Eukaryota > Metazoa > Arthropoda > Malacostraca > Decapoda > Palaemonidae > Palaemon > Palaemon carinicauda. The sequence goes on along the minus strand of NC_090748.1, from coordinate 84,622,371 downwards.
AATGAAGCAAATGCTCGGGTTAACAAACACTACTCGATGTAATTTTTAAATTACTTGTTTTTTTTATATGTGTTGTGTAAAAGAATAGCCACCGACACGTAGTACACGTACACAGTACAATGTCTCAGGTAGTAAGCACCTTTATGGAAAATCTTCACGTGCCTCTGCAGTGTAATACCAAATCATTTCAAGTGTTGGTTTTAAAACCTATTGGGAAGAATGCTGAAAGTTGTACCAATCGTGTGTCACACAATTGTACATAATTTCTTTTGTATATATTATGCTTGTATCTTCGCTCTTCCCTCGCACTAAAAAAAACCAGAATAAACATGTCACTCCGGGGTCACCAATGTGGCGGTACCGAGAGAAAAGTTGCTTATCTCCTGCCAGATGACCCACCTACAGTTCGCCTCTCTAGATCAGGGCGCCCTATTTAACATGTACAGTATGTCATTTTTAAGGGGGGGAGCGAAGATACAAGCATAATATATACAAAAGGAATTATGTACAATTGTGTGACACACGGTTGGTACAAAGTAAAGACAAATTTGCTGATGTCAGGTATGGATGTTAATGAATGGAATTTGCAGATGATATGATATGAAAAATCTGGATGATTGGTCAATTGCTTTTCCACCCAACCAATAAAGAAAAAAAAGAGTACTTTCAGAAGAATTGAGAAAGCCATGTGAAGAGTTTATAAAATTGATGTAGTTATAATCTTCAACATTAAACGTTTGAGAAATGATGTCCCTCAAATCTATTATATTTAATATTATTCAAATTTTGCAATATCATTTGAAGATTAACTAGCAGAGCGAACTTACACTGAAAAGAATCCAGAAAATAATAAAGAGAAAACGAAAAATTAATACAGAAAGAATCATAAATAGACTGAGGCACACATAAAGCTAATGTAATAGTCAAACTAACACGAATTTTTGCATATCTGCAATATACAATATTTAGAAATAGCTTTCATGTCTTTTAATTAATAGGCATAATAAGGTGTTAAGATATTACTATAATACTGATGTAAAATTTCACGATGCCTTTAATGGATAAAATAAACTTAAAATATTTCAATACACTTTATTTTCTTCAAACATACAGTAAGAAAGTAATCAGAAAGTAGTATTTACCACATAATACTGTTTATATTTAAGATGCCTTTTAGTCTTTTAGGAACATACGTTGATTAAAGTATATATCTACCTCCAGCCTTATTTGTTATATTCTCTTATAAATCAAGGAAGAAGTAGAAAACAATATTTATATCTAAATGTAAGTACAACTTCCAAGAAGAAGCCACTCCATTAGAGAAAAAACAACTTAACGTGGTGAAAAGGTTTGCGTATCGCCATGATCGACAAAGCTGCGCTATAGTCCATTTCTTTTAGCGAGTCATATTTGCACAGACTCGCAGCGGTGCCCTTTTAGCTCGGAAAAGTTTCCTGATCGCTGATTGGTTGGACAAGATAATTCTAACCAATCAGCGACCAGGAAACTTTTCCGAGCTAAAAGGGCACCCCTGCGAGTCGGTGCAAATATGCCTCGCTAAAAGAAATGGACTATAGTTAGGGCCACCCATATTAGGTTGGTTCATTGTGAGCGATCAGATGAAAATCTCCCATCATCACCAATCTGCAATGACCAGCCTAGTGATGACATGGCTAAACCCTAGATTATTAGCTAATAATAATAATAATAATAATAATAATAATAATAATAATAATAATAATAATAATAATAATGATAATAATAATAGTAATTATTATTATTATTATTATTATTATTATTATTATTATTATTATTATTATCATAATAATAATAATAATAATAATAATAATAATAATATAAATATGAATAAAGACACGTCTGACGCTTTTGTCCTGCAGTGGACTAAAACAGCTGCATTTGTTGTTGTTGTTGTTGTGTGTGTATAAAGAATCTACATAATTCCAAATTCTAAATTAAATTATTGTTTACATTACGGTTGGAAGTACTGTGTAATGGTTTATGAGGTAACACCCACTATAACACTAGGAATGATATGCACTTGACCTGTATAGGCTCTTTAAAAACAGAATTGAAACATCTTTTGAAACAATGGAAATTTGTATTCATATACCAGGCAAAATATTTCCCGAGCTTTGTTAATCAATTTCTATCATCTATGCTTTATCAGTATCAACAACAATTTTGTTTTATTCCTCTTCATCTGTTGAGGATAGCCTTCCATCTATATACATGTAAACCGAATTCGTAAGAGGGAACTACATTTTGGCCTTTTCCTTATTACATCAAAATTGTTGCTTTTTTTTTCTAGGCTAAGATACGAGAAGAAATTCTAATTTGTAACAGCATTCCTCACTTACTATTATTTTTTTTTTATGTTAGAAATGATCTTATCTGAGCTTGATCTTGTTTACTTATTCCCTATAATTTTCTGTTCTTTATACCTTGATTTTATGTGATTTTTAACCATTCAAGGAATGATTACTAATAATATCATTTTACGGAATGTTCTAAAGTACCTTAGCTAGGCCAATCACTAAATATTTCAGGTCTTCCCAAAGCACATAAGAGTGTTCATTTTACTGAAACCTTTTACTTCTGCAAAAATCTGAAACAAATGTTGACTGTTCATTAATTAGAAATCAACCCTCCCTTCATAGGGAACAGGTGAAAAATTCTACTGTGAAATAAATATTTTCCTTACGAATCTTGGTTTAGGGAACTGATATTACAACCTTACTTATACCTCATCAATTCTATAGTAGTGATCACTAAGTGATCTGTGATTTAGAATAGTCTAAAACAACCAATAATGTTTTAAGCAGTTTTGATAATGTTCATCTTCATTCTGATTCTAGGACCAAAGAAAGAATCATAAATAAACTGAGGCACATAAAGCTAATGTAATAGTCAAACTAACACGAATTTCTGCATATCTATGATATACAATATTTAGAAATAGCTTTGATGTCTTTTAATTAATAAGCATAATAAATAATAATAATAATATACTGTAATCAATCGTTAACTACTGTATATCCATACCACAGAGAGCCAGAATTGTTACAGGAAAATTCCACAAAATATGTGAATGGAACTGAATTGTGCTCAGACATGTAAATTGCATATTAGCCCACTTATATATAATGCAGAACTCTTGCATTGTCACTGTATCTCTAAGATGGTTAAGCAATTACTATAAAAGTGAATGCCAGCTGAACCTTGACAAGGATATTGTAATTATCAATCTATGAACTAAATGTAATGCACTAATCATGAGATTTATTATCAGGACGTTAAGGACCTCTGACTATAAATAATTAATATTTTGATTATTACAACCCTAAAATTTCATTTAACATCGTTTTCATTAGTTTTTATATAAGAAATCACTTCTAGTCTAATGTAACTGATACATACATAGTATATGTAGATAGTAATAAATTGTGAAGTAAACACTGTAAAATAACCTGCTAAATATACAATATAATCATTATATCGTGATTGAATTAATAATACACGCACTATAAACATTTATAGAAACTGTGATAGACTTGCCTTTCGTTGCCTATTGAGGCATCTACTTGTATTAACATTGGAAATCCATTATTTTCTATTTCACGCCACACAACACACTTCTCATGCGGAAGTCTTTTTTTCAGGCAACTTTATTTCTTTTTAGAAGTTAAGGTAAAGGTTCCCTTGAGTTTGTCACTCAAGTAAGCATAGATTCTTCACTGCACTGCACTTCACTTAACGTTAAACATACACTCGAACTTGAGAAATGTAAATTGCATTAAGTATTCATAAAAAGATCATTCTATACAACAGTAATATCCATTTAGGAACATAGATATTTGTACGACAACAACGTTAATGAAATTCACAGACACTCAAGAATTTGTAAGAAAGTTGGTGTTGCTTAATTCGTAGCTTTTCATCATAATGAAATTGAAAGTTTGTAGGGATGGGATCTAGAGTACAGGCAAATTCTGTGTGTAAGTGCCAGAATGATTTAGCACAGCGCTCAGTCAGAATCAAAACCACTTCATAAAGTGGATTTGTCTTTGATATCTTAGAATTTACACACCCAGTAACCTACTGGCTATTTCACTTAGAAATGAAGTCATTAATGCGATCTAGACCCACTACTTCAAATCATGTTAATCAGGAAGTAAATTCACATACGGTTCTATAGGAATGTTGATGTTGAAGCAACCACAAATCAATGCTTTCACTTCAAAGATTAATTCGGAATCAAATATACAATAATATTAACGTCTCAACATCGAGGTTTATCAATGTTCTATTATAGAGGTACAAATATTCTACTCTAATTTCGTACCTAGATTTTTGTGGATGTTCACTTCGGCAATTCACTTTAGCATTTATTAGAAAAATTCGTAAATTTTTATGAAGCCACAGAACACAACTGACGTTAATAAGTAAAAACAAGTTGAATTTCATTTCTTATAGGGTAAGTTCAAAATCTGTATTTGTAATTAGCTTCTGGCCTGTTTTGCCATGTTGCCAATTTGAATTATCTTGTTAATTTTTCCCATGTCTTCAGTGTAATTTCAGAATTTCCACAACCAAAGGAGAAATTTTCTTTTACAATAATTCTCACTTCACTATCAGAAATTGCCTAGTTGTAGAAACCTTAGATATCGTATACAAAGAATACAGATTTTGAAGAATTCTTAAAAAGTCCTCAAAGACAACCCTAACTTGAATTTTCAATAAAAATTCAAAGGAAATCAATTCCTTTAAATTTAGAGCTCTCTTTCTAACACTTCCTTAGACCTAGTCGAAAGCTCTTCTTAGTCCTCTTCTTCATCGAAGAGTTGCTGATATCTCAATGATGCCTCGTGTGGCTGAACTATGGCAGTGGTGTGATAAGTATAGTCCTGGGGATCAGGAGCTGCCATCAGAATAGCCTGAAATAGAATCAGTCAGGTCAAAATTCATTAAACAGTATCTATTAAAAGAGTATATTGCCTACACATGAGGAAGGCCAAGGTATTAAAAATGTTATTTTGAATTTCCGCCGGAATGAATTATTTCCTCATTTGTCTATGAACTATTTCTGTATTTCAGTGATTGAAGAAATGTCCTCTGGACTAAAATTATAAGCATGTTTTAATGTATGTGCAAAAAGCATTATCATACAATCGCATTTAATGTATTCTTCAATGAACTTGTCAAATCATCGTTTTACAAAGGATAATGGTAAACATGAACTGAAATAAAAAAAAAAATCTAAATATTTGTGTGTAAAAAATATTATAAGTCACCAATCTCATTTGATGTTGCAAACTTATCAAATAATCTTTTAACAAACGATATTCGTAAATATCATGCATAGGATATAATTATTCCAATTAAGAGAAAAAGCCCCTTCTAAACCGACTCATGAATACGTAAAAAGATACATACATATTATCCCAGGAAAATATCTTGTAGTGAACCGGCGGTAAAACACAAAATACATATAGGTCTAAGAACATACCTGAGATTCTAACGAATCGTGGGTAAAAGTTGTGAGCAAAAAAAGAAGTGGACAATAGCAAAGATTAAAGATAGCGATTCCTCTCATAAGCCACGGGAAACCTGTCTGGCGAACTACTGCTCCTCCAACTAGTGGACCTGAAATATCCAAACAAGCATTTAGATTCTGCCAAAAATGTCTTATAAGTTCAAAATTTCATTGGGTTTTATCTCATTTAATGGCATTAATAATGATTAAAGCCATAATTTAAGCAACCACGTATTTACATTAGGTCTTTCTAGAATTAATATTAACTTAATTGGAAAGACAATGTTACCAAAACTGTAAGCTAGAGACACAGCTGCCTGGGCTATGGAATACACAACCCCGTAAGCTGCTACGTGTCGAGCGTCTACAATGGCCGCCAACAGGGGCATCATCGCAGCATCTACTGTGCCAACTCCCATACCAAGAAAGAAGTGGGGTCCTGCAAGAGCCAACATTGACCTTGCCTCAGGTACCTAGAATGGGGAAACATAAATTTGTCAATCAATCCAGAGATGTAGAGTTCGCAGGAAAATATACAGATTTCAAAGTTCATAGTGCGATCTAAATGCGTGTTCTGAGAGGCGCCTCTTGTTGAAGTGAGGGAAGTGAAGTGTCGGTCGAAATTGAGTTTTCACATCTTCAACTTGCATCGTATATTCAAAATCCTGTATATTCACGGGGTATAGGTATCTCGTACCACGATTCGATTTTGAGTGGACATAAGATCGCTTTTCCTATTATTTTCGGCGATGTTTGCATCATTTTAACGTGTGGTTATCCATCCATATACCAAGGCACTTCCCCCAATTTTGGGGGGTAGCCGACACCAACAATGAAACAAAACAAAAAGGTTATAATTTATAATATTCGATTTCAAAATTTTTATAGATTTTACATGAAAGATCCGTTATAATGTTGTCACGGTTCTTTAAATATCTTATAATTGTGCATTACTTCTATTGCAGGTTATTTCCTTTTCTCACTGTGCTATTTTTCCTTGTATGGAGCCACTGGGCTATTTTTCTCTGTTGGGGCATCCTTCTTCTTCAACTAGGTTTGTAGGTTAGCTAATAATAATAATAATAATAATAATAATAATAATAATAATAATAATAATTGCCGAGGGGATAATAATAATAATAATAATTGCCGAGGG
>NC_090748.1:84583161-84595661 GCF_036898095.1 Palaemon carinicauda | reverse complement strand
CGTTTGTAATCACACACACATATGTATATATATATATATATATATATATATATATATATATATATATATATATATATATATATATATATATATATATATATATATATATATATATACATATATATATATATATATATATATATATATATATATATATATATATATATATATATATATATATATATATATATATATATATATGCGCTCTTGCCTATGTTTTTTGCTGCCATTTCATTAACTGTATCACAGGTGTTCTTTCATCGATCCCTGGATCGTTCAATCACACTTGCAACATGTACAGTATATATTTAAAGACCTTGTATTAAAGAGCATAGTCTTTCTATGCCAGTATATACTGGCAAATTTTCTTAGGTCGTCAATCCATCGTCTTTGCTTCCTTCCCCTGATTCGTTTGTAATCACACACATACATATATATATGTATATATATATATATAAATAAATATATATATATATATATATATATATATATATATATATTTATATGTGTATATATATATATATTTATATGTATATTATATATATATATATATATATATATATATATATATATATATATATATATATATATAGATGAGCTCTTGCCTATGTTTTTTGCTGCCATTTCATTAACTGGATCACAAGTGTTCTTTCATCGATCCCTGGATTGTTCAATCACACTTGCAACATGTACAGTATATATTTAAAGACCTTGTATTAAAGAGCATATATATACCGGGTATAAACATATACATAAACAGGTATATATATATATATATATATATATATATATATATATATATATATATATACATACATACATACAAAAAGAGTAAGATATTTATGATCGGCCATGCTTGATAAATGTGATCAACTAATAAGAATAATGATTTTATACTTACATAGAGCTGAGATTATAAGGTTGTGTGTGCCAACTAGCAGCGGCAATGAGTAACCAATGCGTGACGTCAGAGGTCCAATAAAAGGATTAACAATGAGCTGGACGAAAGCCTTTGATGAAAACAACAAACCCACCCAACTGTTTTCATTTATTATATCTTGTGGAAGAACATTGCTATGCAGAGTTTTATTCTGAGAAGCATCCATCGAGTCAATTGGCCATTCTGTTGTTGGTGTTGTTCCAAATTTGTCTTTGTGTGGAACTGACGTGTGGTTTTTGCTAGTGTTTTCAATAGAAGAATTGGGCTTAAGTAGTGGAAATGTTTTGTGGATAGGTGAATTTGTAACTTTCTGGGTTCCAGGAACCACTGCAGACGAATTATTCGGTTCAGTTAATCTAGCTTGCACAGGGAGTCTTTTATGTCTCTTCAAGAGTTTCATTAGTTTCAACTGATCCTGTACGTTGATTTCATTCCTTAGATTCTGTAACATTACTTCTTTTAGCTTCTCTTTATTATCAATGATGGTAGATCCATCCTTTCCTGAATGGTCTGTATACATTGAGGTTTGTTTATTTGTATCAGGGGGTCTTCCTGGAAAACTAGCCCTTGTAACCAAAGAATCACTGCTTGAAAAAGATATGGGATTCTTGGAATCTCTAGATGAAGCAGTGGAGTATTTATATCCATTAAATCTTTCTTTAGAAGAAACTTCATTGTATGCTCCAGAATTTAATTCTGTAGAACCTCGTGAAGGCTGGTTGTAGCTTGAGTATTCTTTCTGTGCTCTGTCTGAAGTTGCAGAATTCACCAAGAGGTGATTTCCAAACGATGAACTTGGTGGACTGGAGTCCGATGTTGGTTTTAAGTTTGGGCCAATAAATTTTTCTTCGTCGCTCTTCTCAGCGCGTTGGTATTCCAGTTCATAAAGGTAATCTGGGATTATGGGTACTGTAAATAAAAGAATGAAAATCCGTTAACGTATGAGTAATTACTAACATATATTTACTATGCTATATATCTAAACATTGGTTATGTCAACATCTTTCTCGATATCCTTTTATCTTTTTTGCTCATCTTTTTTTATTTATGTATAATGATTAATTATAGAATTGGGTTGATCTAGCTATACTAGAAAATAATCTAATAATAGTGGTTAATGAGGGTAAACATTAATTCCGATTTTAGTTATGATACTGCAGTGTGTATATCAGTTTATAATCATTAAAATGGTAACCGTTCAATGATCACATTAAATGTTACAGATGAAATACTAATTTTTCACTTGACTTAAGAAAAGGTGTCATCATTTGTTACTTGCTAATATTGAAAATATTACTATTTTTTCTGTATTCAATTGATATATAAAAAAAAAATAAGCGAAATTATTGTGCTGAAATTTCAGATATTTTTAGTGAATGTGATTACTGCTGATAATTGAACATTTAATTGATCGCATTGTTTGAATTATCCGTTGTAATCAGACTAAATTCTTTGTTGAATATTATATTACTTTTATAAATACATTTAACTTCGTATCATCTAAAACTTACTTTTATATATTTGAAATAAGAGAAATATAAATACGGATCATCCTTCCATCAAGTTGAATTTTCCAATTAAAGAAACTATCGATCTTTGCAACAATAATTCAATAATAATTTTATTATGATATATATTTTGCAATTGAAACTTCATTACCATATAATTCAAAATCAATAAAACTGTTTTGATACCCTTAGTGATTTTTAGGTATATTATGAATATTTTAAAATCAATGAAGCTATTTCGATATCTTGAATAAATTTTCAAGTATATTATAGAACATTTAGTTATATGAAGATGATAAATCTATCCACAACGGAAATTCCCCAATTTCAATACAAGAGAAATGAGGCAATTACTGCAATCTATTTTTTTTCTTAGATTGTGATTCATATTACTGAAATTATAGTATTTTTTTCTAGTGGAACTTTATTGGATTTTCGTAACCTCACTTTAGTATTTAAAATGATATTGTTTTTCTAAAATCCATATCAACGAAAAGTTTTTCAGAGAACATCTGGCTTGCATAATTAGCAAAACTGCGTGTGTCCACAGTGATAGATATACCTTTTAATTTTATTTGCTTGTATATTGATCGCTAAATATAAAACCGGCAATCTTTTTTATGAGGTTCGTAAATATGTCAACCACAGCGAATTTTTCTTGAAATAAAGTTGGATTTACATATTCTCTTTTCCTTGCTTGCTTATTCTGTAGTTGATGTCATATATATATATATATATATATATATATATATATATATATATATATATATATATATATATATATAAATATATATATACTGTATATATATATATATATATATATAAATATATATATATATATATATATATATGTGTGTGTATATATATATATATATATATATGTGTGTGTGTGTGTGTGTATATATTTTTTTAAGCATTCTTAATCATATAGATCTGCTTGCAATCATAGTTGATCAATGTATCAAATAAGTTATTTAATTTAAGTTTACTCCTGGTTATGAATCTTGGTTCTCCATTCCGTTGTTAGTGAAATTAATAATGGAATTTGCATAATCCAAAAACTCCCTTTGCTTTCTTTTAAAGCTGATGAATATATAATTAAATCCTGTTTATCCGTTTGTAGTTGATATTCAATTGTGCACTTTACAAATGATTTGAAAATATTTAAAAAAAAAACTTTAAAGTATTATGTTTTCATTCAAGCAATATTTTCTGCACTGTGCAGATTTAGATTATATAACGAATAAATAGTATTTGTAGTTTACCCATCATAGATATTGAAACTCACCGACGACAGTCAGTAACATGTTGTCCATAACGAGGGCCAAGTAAACTAGCAGGATGACTGCTAATCTGCTCCTCCTCAGGCGCTCCACCTCCTCCTTGAAGTTCGTGACGTCGACTTTCCTCCTCAACATCGTTGGCTTCTTCTGGGAGAACTGAAAATGGAGATATTCTATCATTACTGATCTTATTTATATATTTAGTGTACACGACCCGTCAAAAAGGACGGCTAAATATTTAGATAGATATGGACGCTCACGCACACAGAATCATCCCTTCCCACCCTCTCCCTCTTTCTTAACTACAACACGGCAATTTCGACATTTTGTGGGAGATTGTGGTTTCCGAGTGTACTTCTTGGGGTACCCTTCTCACCAGGATATGACAACTCCCTCCCCCTTACTCAAGGGATGGTGCGAGTCTGAGTAGTTGTACGTCTGGTAATGCCACTGAGTGTGACCGGAAAGATATGTATAGTATGTATATACTGAATATATATATATATATATATATATATATATATATATATATATATATATATATATATATATATTTCCTGTTATATCCTGTCACGCTGAGCGGACAACCCCTCGGAAAACAAGGGGGAGGGGGTGGGAAGGGGTGAATCTGTGCGTGGGTATTTGCATATTTATCTGAATATTTAGCAGTCATTTTGACGGGACACACTAATTTGTATGTACACACACACACACACACACATATATATATATATATATATATATATATATATATATGTATATATATATATATATGTATATATATATATATATATATATATATATATATATATATATATATATATATATATATAGGGCCAGACACTGGTTTTTTTTACAAAGGGGAAATTATCCCTGTGGACATCTCTTACTGCAATAACAATAATGACAATTACACTGATCATAATTACGTAAATTCTTTTGAATTATGTTGAAGTTTGTATCCTTTATTGACGAAAGAAATATGACGAATTGAAGATTGCTTGAATTCTATCACTTTCCATCGGGTATTGCTAGTTGAACTACACTGTCTTGTGTTTTATTATTTCAGTGTTCAAGAGAGCGTTATCTTTGTATAGTTTTTATATCTATATTTTCCAGATTGCTGCTAAATCTCTTATATTGAATGCTATAAAATGGAATGTTATTTTTATGGAAAGAAATAAACTCACGATTAAAGGAAATAAATTATCAGTTTGGAATCTCTTTCTTGAACAATAAAGTAAAATTATAATGATTGAATTCCTGGGCTATATAAAGTTGAAATCCCCCCCCCCCATAAAGGAAAATTTTGAAATTAAAATAGAATAAAATCTAGGTAAGATTCATTTATAAAATATGCAATATTAAAAAGCAGTTTTTGCAGTAAATTTAAATTAGATAAGGATATAGAAAAAAATAATTCCTTCAAAATTTTGTGCCTTAACATTTATATTACTGAAATTCTTAATGATATACGTTATCACTTTTATTGTGGTGGCCGATGTGATAACGTACCCTGAGTGGTGAACGCCAGACTGGGGTTCAATTCCCGCTCAAACTCGTTGGTTTCTTTGGTCGCTGCAACTTCACCATCCTTGTGAGCTAAGGATTGGGGATTTGGGGAAGCCTATAGGTCTATCTGCTGAGTCATCAGGAGCTATTGCTTGGCCCTCCTTGATCCTAGCTTGGGTAGAGATGGGGCTTGGGCGTTAATCATATGTAGATCTGGTCAATCTCTCGGGCATTGTCCTGCTCGATAGGGCAATGTCACTGTCCCTTGCCTCTGCCATTCATTAGCGGCCTTAAAACCTTTAAATCTTTGAAAGAGTGATAGGAAAAAGGAAAAAATCAAGTCCCACATGCAGCAAGTTACTGCACGTTTACAATGCAGTATACCAGCAAATGCATTTACACTGTAGTACACGAGCGAATGCATTTACAATGCAGTACACAAGCGAATGCATTTACAATGCAGTACACAAGCGAATGCATTTGCAACGCAGTACACGAGCAAATGCATGTATAATGCAGTACACGAGCGAATGCATTTACAATGCAGTAAACAAGCGAATGCATTTACAATGCAGTTCACAAACGAATGCATTTACAATGCAGTACACGAGGGAATACATTTATACTGCAGTACACAAGCAAATACATTTACAATGCAGTACACGAGCGAATGCATTTACAATGCAGTACACGAGCGAATGAATTTACAATGCTGTACACGAGCGAATGCATTTACAATTCTGTACGCGAGCGAATGCATTTACATTGCAGTACATGAGCAAATGCATTTACAGTGCAGTACACGAGCAAATGCATTTATACTGCAGTACACAAGCGAATGCATTTACAATGCAGTACACAAGCGAATGCATTTACAATGCAGTAGACAAGCGAAGGCATTTACAATGCATTAGACAAGCAAATGCATTTATACTGCAGTACACAAGCGAATGCATTTACAATGCAGTACACAAGCGAATGCATTTACAGTGCAGTAGACAAGCGAAGGCATTTACAATGCATTAGACAAGCAAATGCATTTATACTGCAGTACACAAGCGAATGCATTTACAATGCAGTACACAAGCGAATGCATTTACAATGCAGTAGACAAGCGAAGGCATTTACAATGCATTAGACAAGCAAATGCATTTATACTGCAGTACACAAGCGAATGCATTTACAATGCAGTACACAAGCGAATGCATTTACAATGCAGTAGACAAGCGAAGGCATTTACAATGCATTAGACAAGCAAATGCATTTATACTGCAGTACACAAGCGAATGCATTTACAATGCAGTACACAAGCGAATGCATTTACAATGCAGTAGACAAGCGAAGGCATTTACAATGCATTAGACAAGCAAATGCATTTATACTGCAGTACACAAGCGAATGCATTTACAATGCAGTACACAAGCGAATGCATTTACAATGCAGTACACAAGCGAATGCATTTACAATGCAGTACACAAGCGAATGCATTTGCAACGCAGTACACGAGCAAATGCATGTATGATGCAGTACACGAGCGAATGCATTTACAATGCAGTAAACAAGCGAATGCATTTACAATGCGGTACACAAACGAATGCATTTACATTGCAGTATACGAGGGAATGCATTTATACTGCAGTACACGAGCAAATGCAGTTACAATACAGTACACGAGCGAATGCATTTATAATGCAGTACACGAGCGAATGCATTTACAATGCAGTACACGAGCGAATGCATTTACAATGCTGTACACGAGCAAATTCATTTACAGTGCAGTACACGAGCAAATGCATTTACAGTGCAGTACACGAGCAAATGCATTTACAATGCTGTACACGAGCAAATGCATTTACAGTGCAGTACACGAGCAAATGCATTTACAGTGCAGTACACGAGCAAATGCATTTACAGTGCTGTACACGAGCAAATGCATTTACAGTGCAGTACACGAGCAAATGCATTTACAGTGCAGTACACGAGCAAATGCATTTACAGTGCAGTACACGAGCAAATGCATTTACAGTGCAGTACACAAGCAAATGCATTTACAGTGCAGTACACGAGCAAATGCATTTACAATGCAGTACACGAGCAAATGCATTTATACTGCAGTACACAAGAGAATGCATTTACAATGCAATACACAAGCGAATGCCTTTACAATGCAGTACACAAGCAAATGCATTTATACTGCAGTAAACAGAATGCATTTACAATGCTGTACATGACCAAATGCATTTACAATGCAGTACACAAGTGAATGCATTTACAATACTGTACACGAGCATATGCATTTACAATGCTTTACACGAGCGAATGCATTTACAATGCTGTACACGAGCGAATGCATTTAAAATGCTTTACACGAGCGAATGCATTTAAAATGCTTTACACGAGCGAATGCATTTAAAATGCTTTACACGAGCGAATGCATTTACAATGCAGTACACAAGTGAATGCATTTACAATGCTTTACACGAGCGAATGCATTTACAGTGCAGTACACAAGTGAATGCATTTACAATACTGTACAAGAGCGAATGCATTTACAATGCTTTACACGAGCAAATGCATTTACAGTGCAGTACACGAGCGAATGCATTTACAGTGCAGTACACGAGCAAATGCATTTACAGTGCAGTTCACGAGCGAACGCATGTATAGTGCAGTACACGAGTGAATGCATTTACAGTGCATTACACGAGTGAATGCATAACAGTGCAGTACACGAGCGAATGTATTTACAATGTAGTACACGAGTGAATGCATAACAGTGCAGTACACGAGTGAATGCATAACAGTGCAGTACACGAGCGAATGTATTTACAATGTAGTACACGAGTGAATGCATAACAGTGCAGTACACGAGTGAATGCATTTACAATGTTGTACACGAGTGAATGCATAACAGTGCAGTACACGAGCGAATGCATTTACAATGTTGTACACGAGTGAATGCATAACAGTGCAGTACACGAGCGAATGCATTTACAATGCAGTACACGAGTGAATGCATTTACAATGCACTAGCCTATACGAGCGAGTGTATTTACAATTCACTTGGAATTTGTTCATGGTCGTTATTTGCTGGTCTGTTATTCCATAGGACATATGAAATCGTAATTAGGCTACTTATATACCGTGCGTGTGTCAATAGCAGTCACATACATAAGACTTTTAAATCATGAATATATACAACGATAAACTTGAGAAAGGTAAGGCTGATATTGAAATATGGGATATGATATTCTTGACGTTATATTAAGAAGATGGCTGACCTTAGATTAATCAAAGATTTCTAAATTTAAGTGTTATGAGGCTGTCAAGTTTCAAAGGATATTTGTTTTTTTGTAATTCATAAGTTTATCCCAGAAATTAAAAGTAACCTCAAGGCTAAAAACAGTGGTAACGTGTTTGCCTAGCATTCCCATAGAAGCAGATCGATCCCCGTCCGGACCGTCAGTTTAAACAGTTTACTGGGGATGCCACTGCTTTATGTTGGGCACCATAAGGGGTGGGGTTGGGCTAGCCCGGCTGACGTTCTGGTGAGCATCTAATTTGATGAAACTGGAACTGAAACCAGACACCTTTGACCTTTATAATTATAACACAAGAGCGTATAGGCCTACTCTTAATTCAAATACCCTGGATATTGCTCATAATTAGTCTTCCGTCTCTATATGAGGTCGATGTTAACCTTGGAAAGTTCTGCAGCTGTGCCATGTGATATGACTGAAGGAAAAGGAAACTA
The DNA here is from genome assembly GCF_036898095.1 of Palaemon carinicauda. Lineage (NCBI taxonomy): Eukaryota > Metazoa > Arthropoda > Malacostraca > Decapoda > Palaemonidae > Palaemon > Palaemon carinicauda. Next base: position 84,586,664 of record NC_090748.1, on the reverse strand, counting down.
CAACTTTATTGCCACCTTGATCAGATTAGTATTTAGGAATAGCTGTTTTTATCAGTCTATTTGGTGATATTTTTCTTAATCAGAAAGCCACGCGTTGATATTAAATACCACTTTACCAAAATATGTTTCGGCGATTTTCTTTCATTGGTTTAAATCGAATGTCTTCAAGTAAGAAAAAGAAAGTTGATATAATTTCGTATTCAAAATATATTGTTAAATATCATTTCAGTGCTAAAAATGGCTTGTAACCCTAGTGAAGTGAGGTAAATGTAATATTCAAGATGCATGCCACTGGAAATATTATCAAAATACATTATATTTTTTTTTTCAAACATTATCGTCAAAGACACTCGTAACAAATACGACGTAGGTCGTAGGGCATATATCAAGATTTTTCATAGAATATTCTATAAAAAGCAAAGGTATTAGAATATTCATCGAGGAGTATATTATTAATCGGAAATTCTCCGTAAAAATACACGGTTCTCAGCCATATTTTCAGAAATACAGGTAACCGTTATTTTTACCTTACTTTTCTTTTATTATCTTTTACGGTTGATGACCGTAATATCTTTATATCTTCAGTATGACTGTTTTTAAAACGGCAAATGTCCGGTAACATTTATTCCAGGATTTTTGCCCCTTTTTTTTTTTACGGCAACTTTTTTAAGTGTATTTATAGACCATAGTATAGTGAAAATCATGTCTTTCTGAATATATTGTATAAAGATGAGTAAGAAGTAGACAATCATGGGCAATAAGAACAAGAAGTTCTTTTATTTTCAACAAAAAAGCATCAGCGAATAAACTGCTAATGTAATTTTTTCCTTTTTTTTTGAAATATTAAAAGTATAACAGTTTCTGGCAATAATGTCGATTCCTCCTAGAATACGTTTCACTGACCATTGGTAGTCCTTTCTGGTCACCCATTCAAGAACATGCCAAAGCTATAGTTAAACACACTGAATTCTATCTAACTTCTCGACTGTATTGTAATTCCCTATTATTCTCTTGACAGGTAGAATATTTAATCCCGATATCTCATTGAAATATGATATACCTTACATATATATTTATTTATAATAGAACAAGAGAGTATGACTGGCTGTTATTAGTAATGTAACAAAGTGCTTGTTTAAAATAGACCAGTTTTATAAATATGTTAGTATATTGGGTTGTTGATCATTTACCAAAGAGCAGTTAACATTTACCTCTGGTTATGTAAATACTTATCACGAGAGTCTGTATATAGATATTGTATTAACAGGATTACTGTAACTTCGGCTAAAGAAAATAAAGAAGGTTTAAGGACAACGGTATTATCTCTTCAGTATTCCACCAAGTACAATTGGGATATAACAAATTAGGAAGGGAGAACAACATAAGTATTAGAACATATTCAAACAATTATTTTTTTTCATGGTAAAGACCTTTCGTATTGGAACCCAAAGACTATAACCAACCGACAAAGCATATCATTCCTACATGTTGTACGGCACATAACAAATCCTGCTATATCCGTAAAGCGAAAGGGAATAGCTATTGCAATGAAATACAATAAGCCTGTAACGAAATATCAATTATGAACAAGAATTCCCATAAATTTAGGCAGAACAAGAAAAGAGTTCATAAATTTAAGCAGAACAAGAAAAAAATTATCATTAATTTAAGCAGAACAAGAAAAGAATTCCCATAAATTTAAGCAGAACAAAAAAGGAATTCTCATTAATTTAAGCAGAACAAGAAAAAATTGTCATAACTTTATGCAGAAAGAGAAAAAAAATTCTCAAATTTAAGCAGAACCAGAAATGAATTCTCATAATTTTAAGCAGAACAAGAAAAAAAAATGATCGTGAATTTAAGCAGAAAAAGAAAAGAATTCCCTTAAATTTAAGAAGAACAAGAAAAAATAAATGTATGCAGGACTAGAAAAGAATTCCCATAAATTTAAGCAAAACAAGGAAAAATTTCCATAAATTTCAGCAGAACTAGAAAAAACTTCCCATGAATTCAAGAAGAACAAGAAAAAATACTTATATATTTAAGCAGGACTAGAAAAGAATTCCCATAAATTTAAGAAGAACAAGAAAAAATACTCATAAATTTAAGCTGGACTAGAAAAGAATTCCCATGAATTTAAGAAGAACAAGAAAAAATACTCATAAATTTAAGCAGGACTAGAAAAGAATTCCCATAAATTTAAGAAGAACAAGAAAAAATACTCATAAATTTAAGCGGGACTAGAAGAGAATTACCATAAATTTAAGCAAAACAAGAAAAAATTCCCATAAATTTCAGCAGAACAAGAAAAAACTTCCCATGAATTTAAGCAAGCTTATAGACATTCTTATATAACTAACATATATGATAATGATAATAATAATGTGGATAGCTTTAGCAGATAGCTCACGCTGGTATTTCGAAGATTCACACTTGCCGAACTTGAGGTAAAATTCTATTCAGGTTCGATAGAATCAACTGGAACATAGTTTCGAATAAGAAGGGATTGAATGCATTGTGGCAAATTGGTTCAGTAATCGGACTACAAATCTCTAGGTCTACGATCGATCCCAGGATTTTGCGTGCAAGAAAACACATGTAAATAGGCAAAAATATTATTTGGAATTAAGAAAATAGGAATGGAGGTAGCAACCACACTCTAATGACTTGCTGAAATACCAGTAGTAGTAGTAGTAGTAGTAGTAGTAGTAGTAGTAGTAGTAGTAGTAGTAGAATACCACTATGTTAATGTAAACATAATAATAATAACAACATTCATGGTCTCCTTTTCTACAAAAATATTTCGTCGTAACCTTCAACTTGAAAAAAAAAGTTCTCGTTACTGAGTTTACACGTATGTCTCTGCTCAATTTAGAATGCTCATTTATTTTATATACTGTTTAATTATTATTATTTAGTCATATTAATGTCATCCAACTGTAAATAGACCCTTAATCCTAACACAAGGACAAAATATACATAGACACAGACACAAACATATAATACAAAAATACTAACACACATACACACACACACACACACACACACACATATATATATATATATATATATATATATACAGTATATATATATATATACATATACATATATTTATATATATATATATATATATATATATATACATATATACATATATATATATATATATATATATATATATATATATGTGTATATATATATATATATATATATATATATATATATATATATATATATATACATATATATATATATATATATGTATGTATATATATATATATGTATATATATATATATATATATATGTATATATATATATATATATATATATATATATATATATATATGTATATATATATATATATATATATATATAAATTTGTTGTGATATTAGCCAATAACAAAACAAACTAAGTTAAAGCAACAAACAAATGTACACCAGACCGCTTGGCTTACCAAATAAATTAATAAAATGTGAAAATAATTATATCCCATCAAGTGTA
>NC_090748.1:84570661-84575661 GCF_036898095.1 Palaemon carinicauda | reverse complement strand
TTCGAATCCTCACTGGAATTTCCCTAGCACTAATTGAAAGAGACTAAGAATAATGATGATAATAGCGGTAGACAGGCTATTGAAAAGGGGAAGAAGTCCTATATTTTCCAACTATTAGCAAGATAACACATATTCTAGCCAACACGACACATGCGCTTACACGCACACAAACACACACATACATACAAACAAAATGGATTCATATTCGAGTCCAAATCAATTTTAATTTAGATGGTTATTTTTTAGATAATCTGTACGGATAGGTACATGATCAGACACCAATGACTGTCAAAAATAAAACTTATAAAAAACTTTTTTAGGATACTAGTGAACAAGATTTGACAAATATTTAAACAATAATTGTTAGAATTTGCAACGTTGCCTAAATCTCAGGCCTATCCTGTAATATTCGACACGAGTTTAATGATAAAAGGTGTGTGTGTGAGTGTGTGCAAGAGAGAGAGAGAGAGAGAGAGAGAGAGAGAGAGAGAGAGAGAGAGAGAGAGAGAGAGAGAGAGAGAGAGAGAGAGCACATGAAAGAAACCAAGGCTTAGTCAATCAAAACTATAGGTTTGAGTATATACCATTTCTAATTTTTCTGTATTTTGGCATTCCCCAACTATCAAATCTTGTAAGATAACTAAGTAATATTTTTTGTGATCTTTTTCTGGAGTCATTCATATCGGGTCTCACTCAGTTATCAAGTAAGTGCTTTTCATTTGCTAATTATAGCTTTTACATTAAACAATAACTTTTCTTTAGTTGTTCATGTCCACAATAATTTAAATCAAAGAGAGAGTAGTTTCAACAGAATGAAAAACAATTACATTATCCAGTTCTTTAATTTCAATTCATTACTAACATACATGACTGAAGGAATGAGAACATCAACTCCAAAGAAATCAGTATCTTGATTTAATCCTAGATAGGTTTCATGGTCGACTTATGACACCCATCCATGTTGTGATTTGGATGTTATATCTACCTGTGTTATCAACGTTGTTTCATCAGTGAATTTGTAGATTGATGGAAAAACAATTTAAGTTCGTCTCCTAAAATAACTGTCGTCTGTTCACATAAGTTTATATCAATACTTTGTAGTTAGTTGATAAGGGTGGGTCGTAGCAGAGGTAGATGGTAAAGGGATAGTATCTGTTCTTTAAAAATTTTCTGAGAATCAGAAGGTTTTTTTTATTTGAGATCATATAAATTAATAGAAAAAACAGGTCTGTGCATATGCATTCGTGAATATATATATATATATATATATATATATATATATATATATATATATATATATATATATATATATATTCAAATAAGATACTTTCCCAAAAGGGGCTGGCTCCAGAAAAAAATAATTGTCACTGCCACGATCATCCTTAAACTGGTGGAGAGTGAATGCGCTCCCTGTATAATTAAACGTCCCTTTAAACTCCTTCACAAACCTCAAAAAGTTCTCATTAACAGCTCGTCGATCCAATACCACATATCTTGCACGCACTTTTGACTTCCTTGGACATCAAGGTCCAAATTTTCTATGTACCGTGCCAAGGAGAATCTTTGCGCATAGGTCCACTCCCTTTCCTTCATTATATCACTTTTGAATTACTCACTATTTTCATTGTCTTTTGACGTCATTTTTTCCTACGCGACCAAAACGCGTTGGAATATTCTGATCTAGTCACTTACCTTTTATATATATATATATATATATATATATATATATATATATATATATATATATATATATATATATATATATATATATATATATATATATATGAAATATGTATAGGAAATATGTATGTATGGTGATACTTTAACATGGTGAAAGGGTTTGCGTATCGAAATTTGCAGCAAAGCTCTACTAGTCTGGGCCACCCATATTAGGTTAGTTTGCTGTGAGCAATCAGACTAAAATCTTCCACCATCTCCAACCCGCAGTGGGCAGCGTGGTGATGAGAAGTGGCCTTTCTGAGCCCTTTGTAGTGCAGTGGACTAGGAACGGTTGCATTCGTTGTTTTATATATATATATATATATATATATATATATATATATATATATATATATATATTATATATATGTGTAGGCTATATATATTATTATTATTATTATTACTAGCCAAACTACAACCCTAGCTGGAAAAGCAAGATACTATAAGCCCAAGGGCTCCAATAGGGAAAAATAGCCCAGTGAGGAAAGGAAATAAGGAAATAAATAAATGATGAGAACAAATTAACTAAATCATTCTAAAAACAGTAACAACGTCAAAACAGATATGTCATATATAGACTATTATATTTGTTTTATATATATATGTATATATATATATATATATATATATATATATATATATGTATATATATATATATATGTATATATATATATATATATATATATATATATATCATCCTTTTTCAATGATCCAAACTTAGTTTTTCAATTTTTGCATTTTATTATACCATCTGCTTGAGAAATTTCAATAATTAACACACACTATCCTGCGAAAATGTCTGTTTATTACATAATACACATTTAGCCATTTCTTTTTTCATCGTTACCTATATCCCTTCTTTCTATTCCTTCCCCCTTTTTTATCCCTTTTTTTATCTGTTCTCTCCCGTTCTTCGAGGTTTTCAATAAATTCTACAAGGAGCGTATAATGAGAATAAACTTGGCGCGCAAGTTTCTAAATTTCCATTTCACTGCCCGATTTCCCAATCAGCGTCTGGCAGCTGAGCCTGGTCCAGCTGATAGTATACACCTCCGCACCCGTGTACTTGGCTGCGACTTAGGTTTCGAACATTCTTACGCCTTTTTGGCCACGCGAAGAAAACGGATGATTGCTTCGAGCTAAAGACTTCAGATATAATAGAGGTGAATTGGTTTTGTCTTATTTCGTTCTGAATTTGGTTTAATTTATCTAGGTGTGAATTGAAATGGTTCTGGTGAGGTTCAAGATTGTGTTATCAGAAACGGATGAACTTACAGCAACAGGTGAATGAATCTATCTAGTTTCAACAACATGGAGTTTGTCCAGAATGAAATTAAAGCCTTTCCTTGCAAGTCTCTCTCTCTCTCTCTCTCTCTCTCTCTCTCTCTCTCTCTCTCTCTCTCTCTCACAAACACAAACTATATGTGTTTAATGAAGCTATTTACATGTCATGCATATATTTGTTATTTGCTATAACATTGCCTTGATGATATCTGAAGCAACAATAAATTTAATAAAACTTTATTTTGATATTTTCAGGTCTTGAAGAACGTGGGAAATAATTTATAAGACCGAATTTATATTTTCTCAAAACTTTCATGACGTTAGTTTCTTTTCTCTTTTTGAATGATAATATTCAGCAGGATTAAAATCACATTTTCCTATATAGCCTCTCTCACTTGCACCAATTTGTCCATTCTTTCAGAGATTTTCCTATATGCAGAAATACCTTACCAATCTTGGTCAGGCCCCCAATCCCACTGATATTACCATTTTTTTTATTTCGTTATGCACAATTAATTTTTCCTCTCATTATTATACATTGATAAATATTCAAAACACTCCATTAACCTGGCCTGCAAACACTTTAAATAGGTAATATCAAATTGTGCCTTTTGCCTTTCTATATTTTTGCTCATCAACCTTGCACTTTGCATATACTTCCAAGTAAAACAATTTATTCTTCAAGAAGTTTTTACTCGCCATTTCATAATGTTCGTGACTCAAACATTTTTCATTTCCCATCCTCACCATAACCATTATTATAAATCCTTTTTTTTTATAACTGCGTAGGATCTCTGCAATTAAACAACAATAAAACAAATATTCTCCTTTTCTCTTCAAAGAACCATCCTGTCACTTCCAGGTTTTCCCATTAATTTTTCTTATTCTTATGTTCAATGGAATAGATGGGTCTATTTCAATTCTAAAATAATATTTGTAAATTTGACAGGCATAATTGGATGAAGAAAATTAAATTTGTATCCTTCTTCAAGGTGATGTGGGTTAGAGAATCCTTAATGTAGATGACATGTCCTGGTTAGAAATTCTGGTAGGGAAGTTAGGGCCTATTGATTTATTTCCCATTTGAAACAAAGGGTAGTAGTAGTAGTAGGGAGGTGAAGAGTTTATGAACTTATGTTATTGTAATTATTGAAGATATACGTACACTTATACGCATGCACACACACACACACACACATATATAGATATATATATATATATATATATATATATATATATATATATATATATATATATATATATATATATATATATATATATATATATCAGCCGTTAATAGTTCACTGCAGAATAAAGGACTCTAACGTGTTGTTCCACTTGCGTTTGTTAATGATCTTTCTATGCTAGTCGGCACCCGCAAAATTTCTTAGGTCGTCAGTCCTTCGTCTTCTCCTCCCATGCTTCTTTTGCAATCACTAGGAACCCATTCTGCTATTCTTAATGTCCAGCTATTATCTGTCATTCTCATTATATGTCCTATCCAAATCCATTTCTTTTTCTTTCATGTTGTTAGAATATCCTCTACATTAGTTTGCCCTCGTATCCATGTTGCTCTTTTTCTGTCTCTTAGTGTTATTCCCATCATTATTCTTTCCATAACTCTTTGAGTTATAACTAGCTTATGTTCTAAGGCTTTAGTAAGGCTTCAAGTTTCTAATGCATATGTAGGACCATCTGATTAAATACTTTTCATTTTAGAGAAACTGGCATTTTACATTTCATAATCTCATTTTGTATAACAAAAGCTATTCATTACATGCTTATCCTTGTTTTAATTTCAGTCTCGTGTTCTGGGGGAACACTTACTGTCTCGCCTAAGCACGTATATAATCTCTAGAGGCTCGTTCATAACCCTTATTTGTTGTCTTCATATTCATTGAACATTATTTTAGTTTTACTCATATTCATTTTCAGTCCTACATTCTCTATTCAGGTCTTCTATCATCATATGCAATTCCTCCCTTGATTCACTTAGC
>NC_090748.1:84558161-84563161 GCF_036898095.1 Palaemon carinicauda | reverse complement strand
GAAGAGTAACAACATTAAAATAAATATCTTCTATGTAAACTATATAAACTTTAACAAAACAAGAGGAAGAGAAATTAGATAGAATAGTGTGCCCGAGTGTACCCTCAAACAAGATAACTCTAACCCAAGACAGTGGAAGACCATGGTACAGAGGCTATGACACTACCCAAGACTAGAGAACAATGGTTTGATTTTGGAGTGTCCTTCTCCTAGAAGAGCTGCTTACCATAGCTGAAGAGTCTCTTCTACCATTAGTAAGAGGAAAGTGCCCACTGAACAATTACAGTGCAGTAACCACTTGGGTGAAGAATTATTTGGTAATCTCAGTGTTGTCAGGTGTATGAGGACATAGGAGAATATGTAAAGAATAGGCCAGACTATTCTGTGTATGTGTAGGCAAAAGGAAAATGAATCGTGACCAGAGAGAAGGAATCAGTGTAGTCTGTCTGGCCAGCCAAAAGACGCCATAACTCTCTAGTGGTAGTATCTCAACGGGTGGCTGATGCCCTGGCCAACCCATTACCTATAAAGGAACGGGAAAGCGTAAGAGATTTGGAGATGTATATCAGTCTTAAAAAGATTAAAATATGGGTTAGGGAAAATAAGAATGTTTCGAGATGATCTGGTCATGTGATGAGAATGCAGGAAGATAGGTAGGGGGAAAGAGTGTATGATTTAGAATGGTTTTAATGAAATAGAAAAGGAAGGTCTATAAAAGGCTAAGTAGAAGGTGTGAATGTCTTGATATCCAAGTAACGTAAAACAGATTAATGGATATTATGTGTAGGAAGGTCCAACACGCCACTGATATGCCTTCTCTGTATGTCTATCGAGTGGATAATATAGTGCACATTTACTCCATTAGGGTCTACTCAAGAGTTTTGCAGTGAATAGACGAACATGGCAGCGACCGTTTTGTTCGTATTTTCTAGAGCCCCTGACACCCTGAGGTAAAGGGAGATATTTTTATGCTGTAAATAAATCCTCTCTCTCTCACACAAACACACACATATATATACATATATATATATATATATATATATATATATATATATAATCTATTTTTAAATAACACAAAAACACACATATATACATGTATGTGTACTCATATATATATATATATATATATATATATATATATATATATATATATGTGTGTGTGTGTGTATATATGTGTGTGTGTGTGTGTGTGTTTGTTCATATACAGTATGGTTTGTCTATAAGGCTATTTTTTAATAGTAAAGAATTATGTATATCAAAATCTAGCAGGACTCACTTATTTTTCAATTAATGATATTTAAATTACTCTAACCCTTGCAAAAAGATCATTGTCTCTGACAATCCACGTACCGAACCACATGTTAGGCATGGCTCACTCTGAAACTCGAAATATGATAAAAAAAAAAAATGGTTAATCAGATTTTGGACACCCTCCTGATAATATTATCAAATATTGGTAGTTCATTTTGTGGCGTTTGATAGTTCATTTCTTCTTGGCCCTCCCGCTCCAGCGCCCTGCCATGCCCGGATTTTGCACACCCTCATACTCTACTCGTGGATATGTGTCGGAGGGCCTTGGCTTCCTCGCTTTCGGAGATGTACTGCAGGAATGCAGGAGTCTGGTCCTTGTCGATCTCAACAGATTGGATCTGGTTGGTGCCTCCTTTCCTTCCGAGTAGCCAATAGGTGTCCATTTCCAACTCCTGCGTTTCAGAGAGAGTTTGAGTCTTTTTGAGTTATGTTGCTGTTGCTTTTTGCAAGTTTACTTACAGAATTCTTAGCATTTTTTAAATTTTTCCAACTCATGCATTTCAGAGAGAGTTGAGTTTTTTTAGTTATGTTGCTGTTGCTTATTGCAAGTTTACTTACAGAATTCTTAGCATTTATTTAATTTTAGGTAATGCAGCTAGATGAATATATACTTATTTGATTTACCTATAGATTTCTGAGTTATAACAGCTTGAGACTGTCATTATCTAGATGATAACTACGTTAGAGTGAAGTCTTCAAATATATATAAATTTGTCATTATTTGACTAATGCAGTCGAGTAACATAATAAACAGTAATATCTACAACCATATTTGAAAAAAAAATAACTTAATGTTTTAAATTAAATAAATAGAAGTGTCTTATGAGAGATACAAAAATAACTGTTGGAATGTTGATCAGTAAAACCTTAATTGTTACTGAGCTAGTTCTATGAAAATTAATAAAATAGAGGATTCGTAGCATTGCAAATGGGTACTATATCTTATAGATTATCATTCAATATCCATAAATCTAATAACTACTGCAACAATACAAGAGTAACACCGAAATAGGGTTGTGGGTGCCTATTAAAAACGACCCTGGCTGACGTTCTGCTAGACTGGGGTTCGAGTCCAGCTTAAGGTCGATAGTTCCTTGTAGTGTCTGCAACCTCACTAATCTCCCTGGTCCTAACTTGGGTGGAGAGGTGGCTTTGGCTCTGATATGTATATATGGTCAGCCTCTATGGGACTTTTCCTGCTAGCTATGGCAATGTTACTGTCCCTTGCTTCAGCCATTCATGTGTGGCCTTTAAACATTTAGATAGATTACTTTCATTGGCTATGAATAAGTCATATGAAAACAAACAAATTTTTTATATATTTGTTTTTCACAGGCTAAAACCAGCCTCGAAATCTGCGTGAAATAGGGAATGTGGTTTGAGGGACTATAGAGGCAATGACACGAGCCACTGCCTTGACGGCCCTGTTCCCATTTTTTTTTTTTTTTATTAAGTAAATTTACATAGTATATACAGCAAGTATCTATATACACAGATTAGGGTGGAGACACACTTGGGTCTTGGTTGCTGAAAATATTATTATTATTATTATTATTATTATTATTATTATTATTATTATTATTATTATTAATATCTAAACTACAGCCCTAGTTGGGAAAGCATTATGTTATAAGCCCAAGGGCTTTTATGTTCGGTCTCTAAGGCATTGAGTGACAGCACAGTGGCGTTCCTCTTGTCTTTGACGCTTTTGAACGACCATTAGTCTTTAATGATTGTTATCACTTCTGCACCAAGAAAAAAGTTATAGAATTTCCTCATATCCCAGAGGAATAGTTGTTGGGTATTGGAAGCTTGCACCAATGCAATTGATATACTTATTCCAAATCTATTCGTCATAAAAACTTTCTTTCTTGGAAACACGAACAAATTAGTCAAGCAGTTTTCGTATAAACTACAGGATACATTATCAGTGACTAAAACAGCAAATGGAAACATGAAATGTACTGGGTCTAAGGTCACTGATTCTACGAAAACGCTAATCATTTGTTTCCTGGAACGTATTGATTTTTATAAGATCTTGAAAACATACACACAGGCGAGCAGACAAACTCAACGCAAAACAGATCCTTTTTTAAAATAGGTAATAGAGCCTTTCAGATGAAAGAATTTTTATTTATTTTACTTGCACTTAGTCTCTAAATTTACTTTATGGACCTTTGCTGGAACCCTGAGCGACTTAAATCACCCTTTTATTGTCGGTAGTCAGTTCCGTAACGTCTTGTTTATTGGCCAGACAGTACTACATTGGATCCCTCTCTCTGGTTACGGTTCATTTTTCCATTGCCTACACATGCACCGAATAGTCTGGCCTATTCTTTCCACATTCTCCTTTGTCTTCATACGCCTGACATCAATGAGATTACCAAATAATTCTTCGCTAAAGGGGTTGAATACTGTACTATAATTATTTCCTGGCTACTTTCCTCTTGATAAGACTAGAAGAGACTCTCTAACTATGGTAAGCAGCTCTTCTAGAAGAAGGGCACTCCAAAATCAAACCATTGTTCATTAGTCTTGGGTAGTGCCATAGGCTCTTCCAAAGCTTTTAGTGCCTTGTGAAGCTTAGTTAATAGTTTGGTGAACCTCTAAGAGTTTGAAGCTCTCTCCGGTAGTTTTAATAAGGGAACCCAAGCTAAGTTATCAATCTATTCTAGCCATTAATTTTTGTTAGAATTGTAACCTGACATGAAAGTAGTCATTAAGCGCCACGAATTTGTAGGTAACACCATTTTTGCAATCTAATGCATAGCTTTACGAACGAGTGAAATACTACATACATTATTTTTGTATCTCTCTAACTCTGTTGTTATCAAGAAACTACTATAGTCCATTTCTTTTAGCGAGTCATATTTGCACCGACTCGCAGCGGTGCCCTTTTAGCTCGGAAAAGTTTCCTGATCGCTGATTGGTTGGACAAGATAATTCTAACCAATCAGCGACCAGGAAACTTTTCCGAGCTAAAAGGGGAAAAGTTTCCTGATCGCTGATTGGTTGGACAAGATAATTCTAACCAATCAGCGACCAGGAAACTTTTCCGAGCTAAAAGGGCACCGTTGCGAATCGGTGCAAATATGACTCGCTAAAAGAAATGGACTATAAGCTCTATAGGACTATCCGTCTATCCATCCATTCCAGTACCTCCTGTGTTTGTGCACGGTATTTGGTGACAACTTCCAGTCTTCGATGGAAATCTAAATTGTACTTTTCGGTCTTGGCCAGGAGTTTATGGGTGGTCTCGCTAACGTGGATCTTCATTGCTGTTTGTAATAAAGAAATCGATTGATTAGATTAATCGTATATATGTAAGTATTCTCAGTTAAATGAAATAGATTTCTTATCCCTAGAAAACCGTACAGAGTTATTAGCATTGCTATGAATGATCTTAATCGTAACTTATTCATTTAATTTTCTACTTTGTTTAATCTTTATTCAATTTGAAGAATATCAATATAAATAGAATTCATTCCATCATAAAATTCTCTTGTACAGGATCTAGAATACTTTTATTTGTAAGAACGGTAATTAATTTCAACTTATAAATTAAAGATTTTTAATTCATATTTTTGAAGGCAAAGTATACTCTCTCTCTCTCTCTCTCTCTCTCTCTCTCTCTCTCTCTCTCTCTCTCTCTCTCTCTCTCTCTCTGCCTATAAAGTAGTGGTTGAAGT
>NC_090748.1:84545661-84553161 GCF_036898095.1 Palaemon carinicauda | reverse complement strand
TCCGTCACAAGGAGTAGGTATACCCTGGTAATAGAGAGGGGTTATAGTTAGGAAAAGGGGAGGGGGTGGGAAGAGTTGAATCTGTGTGCATGAGAGCAAGTGTCTGGCTATCACACACACACACACACACACACACACACACACACATATATATATATATATATATATATATATATATATATATATATATATATATATATATATATATTATTTATTTCTTTCCGGTCACGTTCAGTGGCATTGCCAGACGTATAACTACTCGGCCTCTTCCTGTTCCTCGGGTGGGTAGGGAGGAGAGGGAGTAGGCATACTTTGGTGGGAAGGGTTGTAGTTATGAAAGGGGAGCCGAAGAAAAGAATGGAATCTGTGTGTGTTCATATGTACTTAAATAATTAGCCGTCATTTTGACTGGTTGTGTATACTAGTAATGAAAATTATGACAACTAAAATAAAATGGTAAATGAGTGTAGATAGTATATGCTTTTGATAATAATGTAATAACTTTTACCTCCCAGCTGTTAACTTATCGTCTAAGGAAAAGTAATTAGGCAATTAATTCTTAGTTGTTCATTTCCTAATGAAAGGATAAGCAGCTTTATGTTCTAGCACCCTTTCTCGGAAATATGTGAAACATTTTTTTAATAACTACGCTATAAAGTTCTTAAGATCATCTGTTTCCATCTAACAACATTAATGTATTACACAAACCTTTGTTTTTATAAAAGCTATTTAGTACAAAGCATAATTCAGGACAGCAAAAGAAAATCATGGTCATAGTCCTGTCTTCGTTTAAGTTTATTCATCTACATTGTAAGAGGAAACAACTCAAATAATGAAATGAAACTGCCTTGTAAAATGGTTTACACACATAAAATACGAATATCATCAACAGCTCAGTGTTAACATGTTAATAAAGAATATCAATTAGATAAATAGCTTGAATTGCCACGAAAATCTTTGACCGAATCTCTACCTCGTTAAGTGAAAGCTTATTTGTACATAGCAATGTGCGATTGAGTAGCTAAAGTTCTATTTCATGTTATCACAGGCCTACCAACACTCCCGCAGTCTCCCTCATTTTGAAAATACCTCCCACATTCCGCATTAGCTCTCGGTTCTCTCGCATTTAGATAGAATCTCCCACACTTTACCTAAGCTCATTATTGTCACTAATGCTTATTTTTTCAGTAAATGTAAATATTTCGTGGAATATTTTGATGAAAATGTTCAATATGATCATATCATCAACACTGAAAGAGATGTGTAGGGTCACTAGGGTGTCGGAAGCGGGACGGTTAGGACTGTGTCTGGTTTGAGAAACTGAGAGCTCACTCCTCCGAGGTGAACAAATGGTTTATATAATGAGCGGTGGTTGCAACATAAGCCTAGAATCAAATGAATGATTAAAAAAAATGAAAGTAAATTAAATAAAACCAGTAATAGAAATAAATGGAAGGAATAACGAGGGAAGATGGAAAGATTTATACAAATTAATGGTATAAGGAATATTTTGTCGTTTCTTTTGCAGTTTTGTAGGCTGATGAAAACAGTATGCCATCGTAATCCATTATTATATAAGGGAAGAAGGAAATCATATTACAAAGGAAATGAAAATGTGGAAAAGTAATTTTTACTTTTATATTTTACTTCTATGTGATAAGGACAAAGGTTCTGTATGCTTTATATCTACTGGAACACAACTGTTCAGTCACAGTGTTATCAATAAGAACTACACCTCTCAGAGAACCAGTCTTAATATTGAAGGGACACTAGAATCACTTATTGACCATAAAACGAATGAGTTCATTCATAAGCTTGCTTTCAAGTATAAACCAAACAGTGAGTTACTTGTGAAAGTTAAGTCAGTAACATATGGATATAGTTGAATACACTAATGTTAAGAAATGATATCACAGTCATATTCTGCCATTAACATACAATGCAATTATGTGTACAACAGGCTATAAACATGGCCATTATGTCATACGGATGCAAATAACTATTTTCCTTTAATTTTTGTTTGTTTATTCATGAAATTATGCATCTGTGTTCTTAGGAGATAGATAAACTGCAATATATTGAGAACTTTTGGATGAATTTTATCAAAATATGACGTTCTGGCTTGGGTTTATGAGTCTCCCGCATTTTTTTTTTGTTTTTTGTTTTTTTTTTTTGTAAATCCCTAGCATGTTTTAATAATCTCCAGGAAAAGTTTCTGGTAGGGTTGACAGGTCTGTTATCAGTGAATGTTTCGTAAAGATTGCAGTTATCACACTTTCGATCCTTTTAGTTAGTAAAAAAAATTTAAGCATTAGTTTTGAAATTGTGTTAATAAATTATATTTTCTGTAGAACGTGTAAAGTCTAGTTTTCCGGACTGGCGAGTATTTGCGTGATTTCGTAAAAGAGACAAAGAGATGAATGAAGCAAGCCCTTGTAGTTGATCAATGATATCTTAGGAATGGCCGACACTGAGCGTCAATGGGATATACACGGTCGAACGGTTCGTCGAACCCGGCTGTTGAACCTGCTTGTCAAATGGTTTGTTGAGGTGTCAGATACTTGTTACAAATGTAAAAGGTTTGTGGTCAATGTAGCCCCGCCCACAAAAGCCAGGCTAGATCAGACTTTCTTCGAACTGTTTGACAAACGTGTTCGGTAACCAAATACCCAGTTCACACGTTCGAACATTACTTCAAACACTTGTCGGTCGAACAGCGTTCGACGAACCGTTCGACCGTGTAACTAGCACTCCGAAATGAGGTAGAACTAAGGTACAAACAAATGGAAGCTATGATATAAGCTTAATCTCTACTGTCGCTGCAATTCACAGGATCCAAAGAATTGTTTGGTGTAGTGAAAAGTCAATAAGTGATTATGGAATATAAAAGTTTTCGTTACTAAAATATGCAATGGTTTCAGAGACACGGTGTCTTTTTTATTATAGGATATTTCGAGTTTGTTGATGTTCCTCTTGCAATCTGACCCCCCTTCTATCTAAGCTTTTAATATTCGCATCTAAGCAAAATCTATGGTATCCAGCTCCAATTTAAAGTAATTGTTTAATGGTACTACTTTGTATAAACCAGGGTCTATAAGAATCATGCACTGAAGAAAATAAAAGTAAATTCTCTAGAAATTATAAACATTTGATCTTTTCTCACTATGCATTTAACCCAATGAAGCATCACCAAGAGAAAAAAAAATATAAAAATGAGTAAAATATTGTGGCCAGTGCAGATTCTGGCATGAGTCCCAATATGCAACAATTCTGCCTGTGGAAACATTCTATTGGTTTTTAAAATCGATATATTCAATTATACCACTAAATGTATTAATAGCTGAATTCTTGGAACTTTCAACTAACGTGTACGAGTCCCGTAGCTTTCCTGACCAGGAGAATAATGACTGGGGAAATGACGAGAACCATCACTAAGACCACCAGGGCTAGAGTGTACTGACTGTCCGCCCTGTCTAGGTCCTCGGCGATTTTGCTCCTGAAATAAAAAACGATAGTGATAATAACGGAAAGGATAGTGATAATAACAATAAAGATAATGATAATAGTAATGAAGATAGTTACAATGATAAAATTATCAGTAATAATGATAGTAATTATGATAGTAACACTAATAAAATCAACAAAAATAACAATATCGATAATAATAACATATATGATATCAATAATGATAATTCTCAAAAATTCAATCTGACCGTCCAACCAAATGTTAATAGAGACACTTATAATGGAATTGATAGAACAAGAAATTTTGATATTGGTCAGTAAACTGAGCATGTGCTAGGGGCGGATCTGGAGGAAAAATATATCTTTATTTCTACATAATACCATGTTAACCTTGGAAATACCCAGGCATCCCCATTCTGTTAAGCTCGAGTACTTGGGATTTAGTTAATTCAGTAATTAGATGAAGAATCATACAATGAATATTGTTGGGAATGATGCAGTATTTGATATGAACAAATTCAATATAAACAGTATCAGGTGTAAGTGACTCAATATTAATATTGCTACTACTTCATGGCTTAGTATAATTAAAACAGACTTCTATCAAAAACTAAATGCAATCATTTATTTCTTTGATCAAAGTTGTATACACATATCAAAATTTGTATATCATTATTGCTAGTCGGAATAGATTAAAGCTAAATACACTGGATACTCTGGTGCACAGATTACCTGATGTCTACAACAAGGGTCGATTCAACCTCCCGTACAGAATCCAGAAAAGATGCAGTCTCCTGCAAGAAGTTGTTTGCAGCTTCGAGAGAGCTGTTCCGAGGTTGGTTGTTGATAATCTCCTCTCTGCAATGCACGAAAAACCGATACAATATAATTCTGATTTTAAAAGACGGATCAATAGTGGCAATATGCACACACGAGAAATACAAGCCTCATTACAAAGTCCCCCAGGTCTTTCCAACCCTTCCATTTTGCAAAATCCCCATGGATTAACATCAACGTTAAAAAATACTACGCCGGTAGCCAAGATTATCAGAAAACAGAAAGTAAAAGAAAAGTAAGCAATTATTGTTTTAAATTGACCTTTATATAGATATAATTAGGGTTAAATCACCCTTTACATTACTCTTACTAATACTTAGCTTTCCAAACTATATCCTACCATAGTTAGTTAGCTAACTGTCCTCACTCCTCTTTCATCCATCATTCCTATCTGCTAAAAGAATAACCAAAATGAATAAAAGTAACCCTTTCTCTCTTGAAAGCTATAGAAAACTGCTTACTACATTATAGATCTAATGTCTTTAAGAACACCCGTCTCCACCTCACATTTCTGCAATCTCGTCCATATCAGCATCATAGATCCCAAGTCCGTTCAGCCTCTCCTCCACATCGGGGGACAGAGCCAGCGTCTGGTTAAGCCAAGACCACGCTAGCGAATTAGCCTCGACCCAGGCCAGATAGGTCGATGAATCCATGACACCTCGTAGATAGTAGGCGGACCCGTATACCATGGCAATTCCAAAATGCTCCTCTGCCCTGATGAGATTTTTGTAGGCCACCAGCGTCCTGTGAATGCATAGAAATATCATTTGAAATCAAAATGGATAAGTGAAGATACAGATGAATAAAAGTGTTAAAGAATTTAATAGATAATAATTGCCGCAATCTAAAAGTGATTGACAACAAAAAAAGAGCTTGAAGGGTTGTTAAAAATGTATTATGGGATAGATTATCGGTTAAAACTCGAATTTAGAAACATGTAACAGGAAAAAAGTTCATTGATAAATAGTAGGATACAAATAGTGAAAGAACAAAATGATTGTTATCTAGTCTGATAGAAAGAAAAAGGTTGGATTACTGTTCACTAAGTCAAAGACTAAATCCATACACAGGTATACCTTGGCTATAAATATGACAAAATAACCATGGAAGCATAAGGATTCAATTACTTTATAAGATAGGATTTAGCCGATACAAATAGTTTACTGGTACGCCGTTCAAATATGAGAACAATTGACAGGAGAGAATTATGAGCAGCTCAACTGCTTCTCGGCTTTACGCTTGTTACGACCTTTTTGTTAGTAGAGAAAACAAAGGAGATACCTCGTTTAAGACTTCTATGCATAACTTTCCCCTGATGATTTAGAAAATGAATATAGGAGGATTCTTCAAAATATTTTTATGCATTATTGATTTCAGCTGCACCGAGAGTAAATGAAGTTGCATAACTTATTTTATCAACACAGTTATCAACCAACATTTTAAAGTGTCAAAATTATCGTAATTTACTCGGTCTTCACGTGACAGAGTCTAAGTCAAGGCCTAAGTAAACAATGAAAACCGCGCGCGGGTAAACGGTTACGGAACGCCTCGTGTGAATGTACAACATTTCGACGGTGGTTAGCCACCACCCAGCCTGTCGGAAAGAAAACGGTTCGTGTGAATCGGCCTTTTACGTCCAAATTTGTATTTTCAAGTGATTTGCTGTATGATACCCAACAGCAGTTAGAGGCCTCAAATACTCAAGCAGAACTAGATTTTTCTAAGCGCTTTAAAACAAAATTGTAACCAGTTACTCAGTGTAAAAAACTTCAGTGTACGTAAAAACCTGTAACCGTAAATTAGTATTATAAAATATAATAGTACTCTGTTGATCTGAAATAGTAGTACAATAAAATATGATTACTAATTGGTGCTTATTATTATTAAAAGGGAAGAGTTTCACCAGCCCAATTAGTCAGAGCTGGCCCGACTAAATTCGAAAGGCAAAAATATACTAAAGCCAATAATAGAATAAAGATATAATGTAAATATAAAGGGAAGAGAAATTAATTGTTAGATAAAAATCTGTGATAGATAGAAATCTAAATCTTATCTATAAAACCCATAGTTCCTAAAAATTTTAAAATCTTTAAAATTCAGTTTCCCAAAAATGTTGAAATCTTTAAAAAAAGATTAGTTTCCTAAAAATTTTAAAATCTTAAAAACAGAAAAAGTTTGAGCCCGATAAAATGACTGGTGTGGAATCACTTGAAAATGTTAAAATCTAAAACAGAGAAGTTTTCAGAGTCCAGTAAAATAACTGGTGTGAAATCAATTGAAATTTTGAAATCTGAAAATAGAAAAGTTTCAGAGTCCGATAATATTACTGGTGTGGAATCACTTGAAAATGTTAAAATCTAAAACAGAGAAGTTTTCGGAGTCCAGTAAAATAACTGGTGTGAAATCAATTGAAATTTTGAAATCTGAAAATAGAAAAATTTCAGAGTCCGATAAAATTACTGGTATGAAATCACTTGAAAATGTTAAAATCTAAAAACAGAAAAATTCTCAGAGTCTAATAGAATAACTGGTGTGAAATCACATGAAAATGTTAAGATCTAAAAGCAGAGAAATTCTCAGAGCCCAATGTTAATAAAATTATGTAAGCAGCTCTTCTAGGAGAAGGACATTCCATAATCAACCCCTTGTTCTCTAGACTTGGGTAGTGCCATAGCCTCTGTACCATGGTCCTCCACTGTCTTGGGTTAGAGTTCTCTTACTTGAGGGTACACTCGGACAAACTATTCTATCTACAGTAATTTCTCTGCTTGTTTTGTTAAAGTTTTTATGGTTTATATAGGACATATTTATTTTAATGTTACTGTTTTTAAAATATTTCATTTTTCCTTCTTTACTCTCCTCACTGGGCTGTTTTCCCTGTTGGGGCCCCTGGACTTATAGCATTCTGCTTTTCTAACTATAGTCCATTTCTTTTAGCGATGCATATTTGCACCGACTCGCAGCGGTGCCCTTTTAGCTCGGAAAAGTTTCGTGATCGCTGATTGGTTGGAATTATATCGTCCAACCAATCAGCGATCCGGAAACTTTTCCGAGCTAAAAGGGCACCGCTGCGAGTCGGTGCAAATCTGCATCGCTAAAAGAAATTGACTATAGGGTTATAACATCATATTCATCTCACCTCCACATGTTAGAAGCATCAGCGTCGTTAATCCGAGACACAAGAACGCTCAGCAA
>NC_090748.1:84538161-84540661 GCF_036898095.1 Palaemon carinicauda | reverse complement strand
CTTATTCATCACCATGAAGTTTTGCGTCAGCAGAGCAATGATTGGGATGAAAGGTAGGACCAACATCTGTAGACAAAAAGGGCGTTAGTTATTAGTTTTTTTTTTTTTTTTTTTTTCTCAAACTTTAAAATCCTTGTTTTTGTCTTATAACTTTTTATATTTATAAAAATATTAATTATGGTTGACTCTTTTTACTCTGTTTAGCTGATTATTATTTTGATCTCTTGTAATATTCTACGTTGGTTTTTAGATTTTTCTAAAGCTTTTAAAGAAAAATATTTTATGGCTTTTTATTTTCATAAAAATGTTGATTATGGTTGATTCTTTCTCCTCTTTTTAGCTATAAAATATTTTAATTCTTTCTTGTAATATTCTACGTTAGTTTTTAGATTTTTCTAAAGCTTTTAAAGAAAAATATTTTATGGCTTTTTATTTTCATAAAAATATTGATTATGATTGACCCTTTCTTCTCTTTTTAGCTGTACATTATTTGGAGCTCTCTTGAATATTCTACGTTTGTTTTTAGATTTTCCTTTTTTTCTAAAGCTTTAGAAAATATTTCATGGCTTTTTATTTTCATAAAAATGTTGATTATGGTTGATTCTTTCTCTTCTTTTTAACTATACATTATTTAGATCTCTCTTGTAATATTCTACGTTGGTTTTTAAGATTTTTCTTTATTCTAAAGCTTTAAAAAAAATCTTATGGATTTTTATTTTCATAAAAATTTTGATTTTGGTTGATTCTCTTTTTAGCTATACAATATTTTAATCTTTCTTGTAATATTCTACGTTAGTTTTTAGATTTTTCTAAAACTTTAAAATCTTTGTTTTTATCTTATGGCGTTTTATATTTATGAAAATTTTGATTATGGTCGATTATTTCTCCTCTTTTTAGCTATACATTATTTTGATCTCTCTTGTAATATTCTACGTTGGTTTTTAGATTTTTATAAAACTTTAAAATCTTTGTTTGTATCTTATAGCTTTTTATATTTATAAACATGTTGATTATGGTTTACCTTTTCTCTTAATTTCAGCTGTACATTATTTTGATCTTTCTTGCAATATTCTGCGTTAGTTTTTAGATTTTGCTTCAACTTTGAAATTGTGGTTTTTATTTTATACCTTTCGATATTTATAAAGATATTGGTTATGGGTGATTCTTCTATTTTCAGTTATGCATTGATGTTATCATTCTTGCAACATTCTACAGCTTACATTGATGTTGGTTAGGGACTATAAGGAAAGTTCATTGATGATTATTTCAATAATGTGTAGTTTTATATTGTTGATAGGTGAGGACTCCCTAAAGAACCTGCAACAATTAATGTTGCTCTAATGAAGATAATGCTACTTTCTGCCACTTATGCAATTGCATAGCCTTGGTCTCTCTCTCTCTCTCTCTCTCTCTCTCTCTCTCTCTCTCTCTCTCTCTCTCTCTCTCTCTCTCTCTCTCTCCGCGTAGGCAAACAAGTAAAAATTAGGGTAGCTATTGATATATTATTATTATTATTATTATTATTATTGTTATTTTTATTATTATTAATATTACTTGCTAAGCTACAACTGCAACCCTAGTTGGAAAAGCATGATGCTATAAACACAGGGGCTCCAACAGGGAAAACAGGCAAGTGAGGAAAGGAAACAAGGAAATAAGAGAAATAATTAACAATCAAGATAGAATATTTAAAAAAAACAGCAACTCCACCAAAATAAATATTTCATATATAAACTATAAAAACGACCACTCAAAGCTTAATTTTAGGTGTGAAACAAGGTATACTGTATCCTTACCTGCACGAGATGTAAAGCCCTTCCATTTTTGGACACGGGATTGAAATAAAACCATCCATACCGTATGGACACGAGGGTTATCTCCTCCAGGCTACTGCCGGAGGCTCCAGATTGGGTCTCCCCTTCGTCGTCAGCAATCATTTTCCTCTAGGGCTGTTTTTTAGTTACTTTAGAAAACTGTTTTTTTTTTCTGAAAAGAAGTTAAAATGGAATACTCAGTGGTATTCGTATTCTTTTTGGGTACATTTTATCATAAGATTTAGGTCAGAGGTCACAGAGATCATTCGGTTTGGTCATAAATTGCATAAGATTATAGTGAGAATATAAGATTTAATTTCCGAGCATTCGGTTAAGCTTTGTAGATATGCCTGAATTTTCATAAACCGTATTTAAGTCTAGAAATTATTTTTATTTAACGCGCCTTTACATCAAAACTAATTTCATGTATTTTAGATAGAAATGGAGGCAAGTTACGTCAATATTAGTCGAATCCTTGACGATAACAACTACTATGGGAGCATATATATTCAAACAGGTCCCAAACTCTTAAATAGAAGGGTGATTTTGGGCTAGTAATTATCTAATTATCCGCTAACAGAATGTGACAGAAAAATTTATCTCGTGTAAGCAACAATCTTTTCATATTACTGCAAAGCAATATGTCAAAAGCTGATGCATGTTCTGTACACTATTAGTCTATTGAC